>NC_134486.1:382148188-382150688 GCF_040206685.1 Ascaphus truei | reverse complement strand
TTGTGTGTGTGTGTGTATATGGGAGTGTGTGTGTGTGTGTGTATATGGGTGTGTGTGTGTGTGTATATGGGAGTGAGTGTGTGTGTATATGGGAGTGTGTGTGTGTGTGTATGGGAGTGTGTGTGTGTGTGTGTGTGTATGGGAGTGAGTGTGTGTGTGTGTGTATATGGGAGTGAGTGTGTGTGTGTGTGTATATGGGAGTGAGTGTGTGTGTATGGGAGTGAGTGTGTGTGTATATGGGAGTGTGTGTGTGTGTGTGTGTGTATATATGGGAGTGAGTGTGTGTGTATGGGAGTGAGTGTGTGTGTGCATATATATGGGAGATAATGTGTGTGTGTATATGGGATTGAGTGTGTGTGTGTATATGAGAGTGTGTGTGTGTGTATATGGGAGTGTGTGTGTGTGTGTGTGTGTGTGTATATGGGAGTGTGTGTGTGTATATATGGGTGTGTGTGTGCGTTTGTGTATATGGGAGTGTGTGTGTGTGTGTGTGTGTATGGGAGTGTGTGTGTGTGTATATGGGAGTGTGTGTGTGTGTGTGTGTGTGTATGGGAGTGTGTGTGTGTGTATGGGAGTGAGTGTCAGTATGTGCTTATATATGGGTGTGCGTGTATATGGGTGTGCGTGTATATGGATGTGCATGTATATGGGTGTGTGTGTGTATATGGGTCTGTGTGTATATGGGTGTGTGTGTATATGGGTGTGTGTGTGTGTATGGGAGTGTGTGTGTGTATGGGAGTGTGTATTTGTATATGGGAATGTGTGTGTGTGTGTGTGTGTGTGTGTGTGTGTGTGTGTATGGGAGTGTGTGTGTGTTTGTATATAGGAGTGTGTGTGTGTGTATATGGGAGTGTGTATTTGTATATGGGAGTGTGTGTGTATATGGGAGTGTGTGTGTGTGTGTGTGTGGGTATGGGAGTGAGTGTGTGTGTGTGTGTCTGGGAGGGAGTCTGTGTGTGTATATGGGAGTGTGTGTGTGTATATGGGATTGTGTGTGCATATTTATGGGAGAGAATGTGTGTGTGTGTGTGTGTGTGTGTGTGTGTGTGTGTGTGTGTGTGTGTGTGTGTGTGTGTGTGTGTATGGGATTGAGTGTGTGTTTGTATGGGAGTGTGTGTGTGTGTGTGTGTGTGTGTGTATATGGGAGTGTGTGTGTGTGTGTGTATATGGGAGTGTGTGTGTGTGTGTGTGTGTGTATATGGGTGTGTGTGTATATGGGTGTGTGTGTAGATGGGTGTGTGTGTGTGTGTGTATATGTGTGTGTGTTTGTATATGTGTGTGTGTGTGTGTGTGTGTGTGTGTGTGTGTGTGTGTACTTGGGAGTGTATGTGTATATATGTTAGTGTGTGTGTGTGTATATGGGAGTGTGTGTGTGTGTATGGGAGTGTGTGTGTGTGTGTGTATATGGGAGTGAGTGTGTGTGTGTATATGGGAGTGAGTGTGTGTGTGTGTATATGGATGGGAGTGTGTGTGTGTGTGTGTGTGTGTGTGTGTATATGGGAGTGTGTGTGTATATGGGAGTGTGTGTGTGTATATGGGAGTGTGTGTGTGTATATGGAATTGTGTGTGTGTATATGGGAGTGAGTGTGTGTGTGCATATATATGGGAGAGAATGTGTGTGTGTGTGTGTGTGTGTGTGTGTGTGTGTGTGTGTGTGTGTGTGTGTGTGTGTGTGTGTGTGTGTGTGTGTGTGTGTGTGTGTGTGTGTGTGTGTGTGTGATTGAGTGTGTGTGTGTGTATGGGAGTGTGAGTGTGAGTGTGTGTGTGTGTGTGTGTGTATATGGGAGTGTGTGTGTGTGTGTGTGTGTGTATATTGGTGTGTGTGTATATGGGAGTGTGTGTGTGTATGGGAGTGAGTGGGAGTGTGTGCATATATATGGGAAATAATGTGTGTGTGTATATGGGAGTGAGTGTATGTGTGCGTGTATATGGGTGTGTGTGTATATGGGTGTGTGTGTGTGTGTGTGTGTGTGTGTATATGGGATTGTGTGTGTGTGTGTGTGTGTATATGGGAGAGTGTTTGTGTGTGTGTGTGTATATGGGAGTGTGTGTGTGTGTGTGTATATGGGTGTGTGTGTGTGTGTATATGGGAGTGAGTGTGTGTGTATATGGGAGTGTGTGTGTGTGTGTGTGTGTGTGTGTGTGTGTGTGTGTGTGTGTGTGTGTGTGTGTGTGTGTGTGTGTGTGTATGGGAGTGTGTGTGTGTGTGTGTGTATGGGAGTGAGTGTGTGTGTGTGTGTATATGGGAGTGAGTGTGTGTGTATGGGAGTGAGTGTGTGTGTATATGGGAGTGTGTGTGTGTGTGTGTATGGGAGTGAGTGTGTGTGTGTGTGTGTGTGTGTGTATATGGGAGTGAGTGTGTGTGTATGGGAGTGAGTGTGTGTGTATGGGAGTGAGTGTGTGTGTGCATATATATGGGAGATAATGTGTGTGTGTATATGGGATTGAGTGTGTGTGTGTATATGAGAGTGTGTGTGTGTGTATATGGGAGTGTGTGTGT
>NC_134486.1:381950688-382143188 GCF_040206685.1 Ascaphus truei | reverse complement strand
AAACAAATTCAGGAAAGTTAAAATGACTTAAGGCAAAGAAATCACAAAAACCCCAGAAAGATGCAAGCCACTTATGTAAGCACACTTGAAAGTGTTTTGGTTCGTTCACAATATCACCAGTCCTTTGTATTTTCCAAATTTTGGTTTGGGTGACATGAGCACATGATATTTTAGAAATTCCACACACTTGACCATTTCAAGATTTCATGTTTCTTCATCCATTTCTTTAGAGAAGCACACACATTGCAGGTGTTTTTACCGTCATATTTTGTCTTACAACTATCTTTAATGAAGCTAGTAAATACAGGGTCTTTGGAGCTGACCCGAGAGCGTAGATATTGATCATTTTCCCCTCCCAAAAAAATGTATATGTGAATCAAGATACTATATCCAGCAAAATAGTTAATAAATAATAAAGAAGTGTCTACATTTCCATAATTGTATTTTTTTAAATTTGTTGTCGTTTAAATAATGTAATTACACTTATTTAATGCACGAGAAAATGTGTCACATTAATTTTCTGTATAGATGTTGAATCTATGGCACAGCATTACATCAAGGCTCAAAATGTTGTGATTAGCTTCCATAAATTTGTTTTTGTACTGTTTGACTCACTTTATTTGATGCTTTATACTAGTGATTCCCAACAGGGGGGTCAGGGAACCCCTAGGGGTCCAAGAGGTGTCTCCAAAGGATTCACCTAAAAAATATATATATTGGCGGATCGCAGGCAGTACAGTGGTTTCCGAGCCCACGGGAGGCTGTGCACTTAGTAAGTCCTGTCAATTACAGTAGGCACTTCCAAAGCTGCTCCCCACAATGCTTTGCATCCACAGCGGCAAGGCATTGTGGGGCATGACTTTGGAAGCTCTGCAGTAATTGACAGCGATACCATACTTTTCATGCTGTCTTCACACACAAGTGCAGTTTGGGGTCTTATTAAGCGTGGGTTTCTCCTACTGTACAAGCTCAGAATACTATACTGCCTGGGATTAGTCAAATAGTTTTGTTAGCAATTGTCAGAGTAGGCAATAATATTTATTTATTAATTAGGGATTTGAAGAACAAATATTTTCTAGCAGGGGGTGCACAATGTTAACAAGTTTCTAAACCACTGCTTTACACTATACACATGCAGTATTTATACCACACCACTTGTTTTGAATTGTACAGTACAGTATGTATATTTTTATTTATATAATGTAATCCATGTACACAACAGTAATACACGTGACATTGATTTGCATCAAGTAAAAACATCTTCTTTCTTTGATCTTTCACCTTCTATCTTCATCTGTCACTATTTTCTTCTTTTCTTTAATCTTATTTCTTCTTTCTTTCAATCCAAAGTACACCATGTTAAATCCACGCCACTTCCCAAGTTAGTAGGTCCTTTCATTCTACTGGATATAGATCCAATGTGGTCTTTCTCCCTCCTAATAGAGGTAAATGAGAATTTTAATCCTAATAGAGGTATATTAGTGTAGCCCCCTGTAAACAGCACAGGCTATACATATCTTTCTCCTACTGAGGTAAGTCCTGTTAAGGGCAGGCACCAGTAGTAATCATGGGTTTTCCCCCCTTCAAGGCCTGCCCTGAGTGATAGATGCAGGCCCCTGACTCTGCTGCAGGCATGAGACAGAGGGGAGGTCCTGCTGACATCATGAGGGATGGGGCTGAGACTATTTAGCAGCCCATTCCTGTAAGTGACAGTTAGTCTACTTAGAGAGTTGATCCGAGTCTGTCCTGGGAGTTGGAAGAGAGCGGAGTAGGTCGAGCTCTCTCCTGGGAGCAGGAGAGAAACCAAGAGGATTCTGGCCTATGATAGTCAGCGAGCGAGCAGAGCTCCGGTGGAACCAATGCCCCTCACCCTGATGAGGGGGTGATGGGGAGGATCTACCCCCGCCCAGAGGGGACCCTCTGAGGTGGGCAGTGGGGTATTGAGGCCCCTCACAGACCATCCTGTGGAGTACCTCTTGGAGGAAAGGAGAGGAGAGGAGAAAGGCTGTACACCTTGGGATCTCTGTGTGTGCTGCTACTGCTATTGCTGTTGTTGTTGCGGCTGTATTCTGCAAGGCTGCTGTGTGTCATCTAGATACAATAAAGAGAGACATTGCTGATCTTACTAAAGACTGTTGTGTGATTCTGGAGCATCCACCCTGGGACCAGGGGTCACTTGTTCTATACGGGTCCTACCCCATACCCTGGGAAGGTATAGAGTATGGAGGCGCTGCACCACCACTAAAAGAATGAGGCAACTACCCCAAAAGCCTGGTCCTGTCTCCCCAACAACATCGCGGGAAGCTCAGGCCCTCCTGTTACTGGCAGGTATGCACCACTCGAGCACATGTAACAGCCCTCACACACCCTAGATATAGAACCTGTGTCTGGGGAGGATGGAACAAGGGTTACATTTGGAGGCGAGCTGCTGAGATCCAGAACAGGACAGGCTTACAGCAAGGCAGAGCAGGAAGAGTGATGTGCACTCTCCGGTCAAGTGCAGCCTGTCCCATAGGTCGCCATTGGAGCTCCATGCAACCCTATGGAGATTTCACAGATTTGGGCCCGATACCTGAGAAGACCAGCAGGTGGCGCCCGAGAGGACGAGCGGAATTCCTCCATTGAAATGAATGGCTTAATGTATTTCAATGGGGATTCCTCGAGACCGATCTCCAGGAACAAGCTGGCAGCCGGCCAAACCGCAAATCCCAAAAGTGGATACAATTTCAATAAAGAAGCTTTGATCACTCAATTGGCGTGGGAACTTGGTCACGGCCAAGTTCAGTCATATTAAAATTGTATCTCCGGTCCTAGGGCAGCTAGCGGGTTAATTCTTTTTGCCCCTACCTCAGGGGGACCCCCTTACTCGACCCCAACAGGGTCCGACGGGCAATGGCCCCGGGAAAGGGTTGCGGCCACTATGAGGGTCGCCCCATTGACCGCAATGGCGGAGAAAAGCCGCGTGGCTGTAAAAACACTAAGTCCAAAAGTATAAAAAGTGAAACCCCATATCTCTGGTTCTGTTGCGAGGTCGTGATGTCATGATGCCTAGGTAAGTGGAAGGGGGGGCAGAGAGAGGGGAACTGCCGGCAGGGGGGCGCAGGGAACAAAGTTTGCGCTCCCCTGCTATATACTATGGTCTAGTACAAACCATTTTAATGTCTTTAAAGTGTACTTTTCAAATATTTTATTGTTTGTGACCAACATTTACGGGTGATTTCCCCATAACATAATACTTTATCTTTTCTATACAACTACTTTTACCATTACAGCTGTAGTGTATGTAGCATCATAGCACAGACCCCATCAAAGAGCTTGAAATGTATAATTTATTACCAGAGGCACAGGAATATAAATGCTCTGCCCAAGGTCACAGAGAGTAAAAGTAAATATCTGATGTTGTGAATACAAGCCTACAATATTTAAAAAAAAGATTTTTAGCCTCGAATGTTACAGTATATAGAGATTAACATCTCAGGAAAGCACTGGGAGATAACAGTGTGTGCATAGAAAATGCAAGTGAACCTCTACTACTGTAGTTAATGTATTCAGGGCAAGATCTTGCCAACTAAGATACTCCTCCGCCCAAGTTTACAAAAATGAGTAGGACTGACTTGTTGGTGATGCCATCTGTTCGAATGTACCTACATGTAGATTTGCGCATACAGAGGTCCCGCGCTCTTCCCCACAATGTTTAAATTGTGATTGTCATGGAAAGCGCGGGGCCTCTGCAAGTGCCAGAATCTCCTCTTGCTATCACATGATACAATATCACCCTGATAACGCTACATACTGTAGCAGGAGGAGATGGTGGCTCTGGATAGGGTAAGAGGCCCCGACACATTCCTACTGCACAAGGCCTCGCCGCTCCTCTGGGACGCTGCTCCGCTCCAACCACTCTCGCAAAACTTTCCCTCTGCGTGGTGTCACCTTGTAAAGTGTCCTCCAGTAACACACAGTTCTGATCTCAAGATCCTGTATAGAGGGGTTCCTGGTTCTCTCTGTGTGCAAATGCAATTTACTCCGGCGTCTTTCAGCTTACAAACAACTCCTCACTGCAACTGCTGACAATGAACATGTGGTCCTACGTGTACGTGTTTCATCAGTCTAACGCTGATTTCATCAGGGGATGATCATAATTTTAAAGTATTTTTACTTATTTTATATTGCATGTTTATTTATAAAATGTTTTACCAGGAAATAATACATTGAGAGTTACCTCTCGTTTTCAAGTATGTCCTGGCATAGAGTTAAAATGACATATTCTCACGTAATATACAGATGTAGCCAGACTCGCTGCCCCGTGAGCCATGTGAGGAAAAGCAAAATGTTGCTGCTGCCTGCGAGGTTGGGGGGGGGGGGGGGGGCGGGGGGTGTGAGGTCTGTTCTTATTAATGGGACCCCTCACTGAGAGATTTCCTACTGCCGGGCGAGGCCGCAGCTTCCCCAGGCAGCGCAAACAGTTACTCTGACTAATCAGTATTCTACATAGGGAATAATAAAGAGATAGAGCATTCAATAACACATGAACATATCTCACTTAGGCCATCTCAGTGGCAAGTCTATTGTAGTCTTTAAAATATCATATCCAGGGCGGCAAACAGATTTCATGGGGTTCACGACTAGAGTTACGACTGTCCCCCCCCCCCCCCACCCCCTTTGTTGGCAGTCTTGCGAGACCCCCCAGTTCACATCTCATGAGCTCCCTCTTTCCATGTATTTGACTCCCCTCCATCTTGCTCCCATTCTTCCTCATTCACCCCCCATAAACTCCACCCTCCATCAGTTGCCCCACTCTCACTCAATCCTTCCCCCCTGCTTCGCATGTATTTCTCTCCTCTGCTTCTCACTCTTACTCCCTCCTTTCCTCATTCACTCATCCCCTCTCTCCTTTAACACTCCCCCTCCATCAATTACCCCAATCTCACTCAATCCTTCTCCCCTGCTTAACATGTATTTCTCTCCTCTGCGTCTCACTCTTACTCCCTCTTTTCCTCACTCACCCCATCTCTCCTCTCACTCTCTCCCCCTCCATCAATTACCCCACTCTCACTCAATCCTCCCTCCTCACACTCATTCCCTACCCCTCTCACACAATCCCTCCCGCAAAATACATACCAAAACCCCCACCCCCAAATACAAAAAACGTTCCCATTCCCCAAATACATATAAACCCCTCCGAACCCCCAAACACATATAAACCACCCCACCCCCCAAATACATATAAAAAACAGACACCTTGGGGATGATTTTAGTCCTCTGGCCGGGCCTGGCTGCTGGTCCTCATGTTTCTGCCATGACCAGGCTCTCCCCCAGTTGCGGGCCTCCCTCTCTGACTGTCCCACTCTGAGCTTCTGACGCCGGTGTACGCCAGGCCTCTCCCTCTCATGCCAGTGCGCACCTAAAGCTGAGCCCAGCTTGCTTCTGGCGAGAGACGTCAGAGAGGCCTGGCACGCTGATGTTAGAAGATCATCGTGGGACAGTCGGTGAAGGAGGGCCACAGCTGCAGGAGAGCTAGGGCCCGGCGGCAACGAGAAGTCGAGCCCAACTGCTTTGTCCATCCGCCAGCCCCCCGCTGCCACCGGGCCCGAGACACATGTCCCTGCTCTCCTCCCCCCCCCCCCCCCGTCAGTGGTCCTGATCGTACAGTATCTAAAATATAATACTTTGCACATATTCAGGTTTGTGAGTAAGAGCAGCAAATGAGAATTCAAGAGTATCCTTCACAAAGCTGATCTAACTGTATTATACTTAGTAATCACTTTAATGCACATAAATGTACTTATCTTGTGTGGAAAAGAGTTTCAAAAGGTTAATGCTATAGGGGCTTTCAAGCCAGGAAAGATTTGTATAATAAACTACCCATACATCTATGCATCGCTTGTCTTATGAAATTATGAAATCACTATGTATAATAATCATTTATTGTAGGTGAAAAGCAAAGGCCTGTATTGTAACATAATACTGTAGTTCAACAAAGTGTAAGTTGGGGAAATAAAGACGTAGGACCTTATTATATAAAGTGTTATAGCGCTGATCTGTCTCTACCACACGGAACCCCCCCCCCCCCTCAATGGGGCTTTCCGTGCATTTGACCTGAATAGCACTATTGCACTTTATCAAATAAGGCCCTTAGGCCTGGATACATCAAGCTCTGTTAAAACAAGTTAATGTCGCACCTTGTAAAAAAAAAAAATAATCTATAAATAAAATAACGCTTCTTATTACTGTTTTATGATGGGATACATCAAGATTGCGGTAATAATTTAAAATTTTTCCCATGGTCGCCATGCTGGAATTAACACGACCGTTAATAATGCATTAATTACCACATTGCAATTGCTTTAATAATATTTATATTGTAGGCTTCTGTTTTATCTACTTTTACAGAACCCTATGGTAGAAATAACATTAACCCCTTTGATGCCGGTGGTTACCAAGGCATACCATTTAAATCATTGATTGTCATTGTGGCTACATAGACCCTCAATGAGGGCCTAAATAGTCATATTGGCTCTCAATGTTGACCTGTAAAAATAATTAGATTTCCTACCCCAGCCAGGATGAAGGCACTCTTCATCTTCACCATACGGAACAAAGCCAAGAAAAGGTCAAAGCCCAACCATACAGGGAAACAAAAACAAAATCCCAAATCAAAACCTGATACCTAAAAAAAACAACAAAAAGAAAAACCACTGCACAAAACCTTAATGGCAACAGAAAAGAGTTCAAAATAGATCCCAAGCCTGATGGCAAAAAAAATAATCAAATGTAATAATAAATCCAGGCCCTGTGACCGATTTTTAATCCATTTAATCCTCATTAGACAATCCTGGATGATTATTTGGCCACAAAGGGGGTCATGCACTAAGCTCCGTTAAGTCACTTTTAGAGCGCAAAATGCTCTTAGAACGTGATGTTGCGCTGAACACGATGCACTAAGCCACTCAAACAGGTACTTTGCGCTCTAAAACTGACTTTTTTCAGGAAATTTTTCTAAGTTCAACTTTGCTCGTTCGTTACCCTGTTTGCGTTAAATTCTGCCCTTAAGCGGGATGCTCTAAGCAACGCAACCTTAGCGTACACGAAAGTTGCGTTGAACAGAACACGTCAGCTCAAAGTAGACGCAAAAAAAGCTGGACTTTGAAAAATTTCCTGCTTTACATTTTTGCATGCGCAACACCCATACAACAGGCTGGCGGGTGTTCCCGGCTGACCCCGTGGGGGTCCCTGAGGGAGACCGGGGGTCGTGCGGGTGTCACCGGCTGACCCCGCAGCCGTCCCGGGGTCCCCGCGGGAGTCCCGGGGTCCCCGCGGGAGTCCCGGGGTATCCGCGGGCCTGCGGTATCAATGTTGTGCCTACAAAAATAATAAACATTATTTCTAACTAAATACACCCCCTAACACATACAGTACAATAAGCACCCACCCTGAACTGACTATATCCACCCTGTACCCATTGAGTAGTATAGTGGTACATCATACCCATATAATAATAATATGGGCATGATAAGCCTCTATAGCACTCAATGGGCACCCTAATTACAATACATTAATGCACCAGATACACAATAATAAAACCTAATTCCAAAAAAACACACTTCACTAAATAAAAACAGTAGCCAGCTAATCCAATCAATACAAGCAGTAACAACATCAACAATGAATTAATTAAACCATTAACCAATTAAACCAATTAATTCCTAAACAACTCAAAATGAATAGTAACACTAACCAATCAAACCAATGAATTACTACAACATTAATGAATGTAACCATTAAAAGACAAAGAAATACATTCAAACAATCTCTGAAGTAACCATAAAACACATTAGCTAACATAATACAACATTAACTACATGCGAACACCAATCGCAAACATTTTATTACATTAAGAAGGAAAAAAACAAACAATGACTTCCACATAAAAAACTGACATTAAAAACACCAACAGCAATACCAAGCCACAAATGCCCCCCAAATATTGTCATAATGTATTAATCTATACCTTAAAGTGGTACAGATTAATATATTATCAGTCAATGTGCCTCCCCCCAAAAATAAAAAAAACACATCCAATGAAGACACCTGTAAAAAGAGACATTTACAAACATTGAATATATTACTTACCATTAGAAGCGGTGGCCCTCCGACTCCCGGGGTAACAGGAAGCTCACGTACCTTGGAGGCCTCCAACAGCATCCGATGCCATCCGCCATGAAGATCCGGATCAGGTACCCAAATCTTCTTTTTTCTTTCTTTAATTACCTTCTTCTATCTTCATCTGTCACCATTTCTTGATCTTCTTTATCTTCTTTCTTCATCTGTCAATCCAAAAAACCCCATGGTAAATCCCAACCGATGTTGTCTCGTCGGCTTCTTGGGCTTAAATGGGGCGTCACTGCCTTAAATAGGGCTTGTGACGTCACATTTAGCCTCAAAATGGTTAACAGCCACCTGATTGGCTGTTCAAACCATGTTCCGACTTTAATTGTTTGGTTTTTTACATCTTGGATTTCATGACGTCATCTTAAAGGCAAATGAAGCACAGCCATTCTGATTGGCTGGTATCATTCCCTTTAAGTGACGTCATGTAAAAAAAACAATTAAAGTCGGAACATGGTTTGAACAGCCAAATTGCATTGTGATGTCATCACGCAACCTCCCCGCGCATGCGCATCATAGGGAGTTATAACGTGAGTTTCTAAAGTGCCCGGCGAAACAGCTACGGATCGCTATGGGAGAAAAAAAGGGGAGAAACTCAAAGATATACAGGTCTAGCTGTTACAGACAAAATACCCTCCTCCCTATCAGAAAAATACATGAAGAGTGTGGGAAAAACTAACCTGCAATCAGTATAATAATATTTAAATGACTTTCCCATAAGGAGATAAGGGTTAACGAAGTCAGTACAAAAACACAATATAACAAAAAAAGAGATGTATCTGCAATAAGACACATTTAACCCATAATGGGGACAAAGACAATTTAAAAACAAGAAAAAATACAAAAACATTATGTGAAGTAATGCAATGTGATAAATGATATATCAAGTAGAAAAAATGTGTAGTTAAAAAACAATGTGCAAATGATGATGATTCACTTATGAAGATTATAATATAATAAGAATATTATAGAAATGATACTGCATAAAACAACCATCTCTGACCAATTTTTTTTAGTATTATTCATATAACTATGGAGATTTTTATGTGAAAAAAATCATCAGTTTATAGGAACATATAATGGTATGGAGTTGATCCATTAATAAAACTATATGAACAAGAGCAACAGAAACAAAAACTCTTATAAGTATAGTTATTTAGCCTCCCTATAAGGAAAACATTACAAACAATATATTGGTATATTAAAAAATAACCATACATTTTGTAAAATATATAACTACATAAAGATATTGAGGGGAAGAAAAACCACAATACAAACAAAGAGAAAAGAAAAAAATAGAAAAAATATTTTTTGTATAAGTCACAACTATTTCTATTTCAAAAAATGACTTAGACTCCAATCTACGTTCATTCATTTCGCCGGGCACTTTAGAAACTCACGTTATACCTCCCTATGATGCGCATGTACGGGGAGGTTGTGTGATGACGTCACGATGCGATTTGGCGCGAAACGGAGACGGATCAGCTGGGTATTTAAAGAGGTGTATCTGCAGTAGTTTTTTACTCCTTGATAAAGAACCTTTGTTCGAAACGCGTAGGAGGTGTTCCTGTGCTTTTACTCCAATAAAGAATTGTTACTTGGATCCCCTCCTGACTCCAGTCATCTTCTTTTGCTTTACTCTGGCAATAAGGATCAGTAGCATAGGACAAACACAAAAGAAAATAAATCCCCCAAGAATGTACTCAATGTTATCTGTATAATATAATGGTTATATTATTTATAAAAGCCTTTTATTTATAATATTAAAAATAGTTGAAACAAAATTGGTAAAAAGAAATCCATGGCCAATTTCTAATAAACAAACAGCACACTAAACATATAACACACCAACAAAGCAGTGTTCCTGTAATAGTTAACCATCCCTTAAGGCATATCTATCAATCTCTTTATAAATAATTTAGCCAAAAGATGCCTTATAAATAATATGTATATTTCCTAATCATATAGGTATTGGCCATTATTGATGATATAGTTCTAACTTTTATCAAACAACCCCGGTTTTAATAATAAACCCGGAGCACAAAGTCCTTAGTTGGAACCATCCAAAGGGACAACTATTTACAGAAATGATAAAAAAATCTGCTTAAAAACTGCATATACAGATGCAGCAGCCGTTATTCAAACATATTACGTGTTGTATACCTCGGAATACCCATGTCATGGCTCGTCATTACCGCGTGTTGACTCGTGTTTTATCGAGTGCAGAAAATGGCATTTTAGTGTTCTGGTTTTTAAACACCTGTAAGTTGGCACCGTACTGTACTGTACACATTACAATTCATTCATTTCTTTCACGGAAACACGAAGAATTGCACCCAAAGAAATCAGGATCCATGAAATTCAAACAAATCAACCACGTGATTGGCCGCGTGGAGTACAGCAGCGCGCACGAAAACGGCTCAGTGATATGTTCAAATAACGGCCGCTGCATCTGTAGCATATCCACAGTCTAGAAAATCTAAATATAGGGTCACTAAAAACACATGGGGCGCACAATAGAACTAATATTAGCTAAATGGTGGTGGGGTGGGGTGAATTATACACCTATATAATGGTATAACAGATGTATATGCAAACGTATGTATCAGTTTGCATACTGTAAATATTATAGATGCAGTAAAGCAACCTGTATCTACATGTATACAAAGATAATATATATTAATTTAGACCTGGTATCAATTTGATTGCAATACTACAGTAATGAAAAAAAAACGCTTATGATGTCACAAGTCATTCAATTGTGAAGATATGACGTCCACCAGTTTAGCCAATGTTCAGGTAATCTGCAATATACAATGTTACAGCAGTGTAGTTCTTGAGATAGATCAACATCAAAGAGTCACATAAAGTATGTCTTTATGCCTCAAGGCATGGATCTACTGCCCGTACCCAATTATAGCCTCATTAGTTGTTGTGTACAGTATTTGTAATAGTTCTAGCAACATACAGCTTAAAGGAGGCACATAAAATATGTTTTTAAACCTCGAGGCTCGGGTCTATTGCCCGGATCCAGTTATAGACTAATTTGTTTATATTGCCAGTAGCCATTATAGTGTTAATTGATACTATTTTGCTGGATGTTGCCACGTATAGTTAGTAGCTATAGTGATGTTACTTGAATGCGACATTAATACACAGTTGCCACACAATTGAATCCAAGTGCAGCCATCTAGAAGTCATTCAAATTATAGCATCATAAAGCTGCACCAGTCATAGTATCATTTAGTAAGTTAGCTCAATATCACTATAAGGGTGTTACCACAACAAAATATCAATACTCCACTAGTATAGCTTACATTTGCCATCAT
This sequence comes from Ascaphus truei, assembly GCF_040206685.1. Classification (NCBI taxonomy): domain Eukaryota; kingdom Metazoa; phylum Chordata; class Amphibia; order Anura; family Ascaphidae; genus Ascaphus; species Ascaphus truei. The sequence goes on along the minus strand of NC_134486.1, from coordinate 382,131,693 downwards.
GGTATATTTAGAGGCATGAGTTGGTTAGCTGCAATGACTTAAAGCCTCACTACATTGTATAACAAAGATATGGAAAATTGTATAGCAAGCATGGTACCATATCATATTGCTCGCTTGCAGAGACTCAAACCTCGTTAGTAGTACCGCCCCATGAAGTGATGTGACCCCGTCCGGTCATCTGACGTGCGTTTCGCGTATCATGTTGCCGCTTTCTCAAATGTGTCTTCACAGACATTTGTAGCCAGGTTCCCCGCTCTGAGATTGTGCCCCTTGCTGTGTACCTCCGTTAATGCAGGAGAGTTGCGGCAGGTTGCGGGAGTGTGTGGATGCGCGGTCACGTGTGTCGGGAGCTCCGAGGGAGGGGGCGGGAAGTGGGTGTTTGCCGGTGTGTGCCGATGGGGCGATCATGTCGCTGGGGGCTCGGGTGATCACAGAAAAAGAGCCGCCATCTTATGGAGGCCTGTGCATGCGCAGAGGAGCGGCGACAGCCATTGGAGGTCGCGCATGCACAGCGGAAAAGAGTGTGAACCCTAGCCAATCAGGGAAGGCTCTGGGAAAGGACTACAAGTCCCATGAGCCTTATGAGTACCCCACCTGACGCCAGGGAGCAAATAGAAGCTTGAGTAAGGCTGTAGGGAGGAATAGGAAGTGTGCCACCGAAGGTAGCGTGGCAGAGTGTGACAGAGAGAGGTAGGGGATACAGGGTCCGTGTGGAGGGCAAGTAAGCCTCTATACTATGCCAGCATATACTCCCCTAGGTCCAAGATAGTCCCTGAGTCATTCATAGCTTGTGGCTGCTATAGGGACAGGCCCTAGCTTATGGAAAGTATCACTGTAGTGACTATATATATTAGGGACACAGCAGATGCTGAACTTGCAGAGAGGGTTGAGATCAGGCTTCCGTGGAGAGACTGCAGAGACATTGCTTTGGTGGGATCACCTTGATGACGTCGCGGAGAGAGGGAGGATCGGCGGATCCTTTGTGAAGCTTCATCAGACTGGGTGCTGTCGCGGCTGGCAGGTAACAGTCTACAAGTGCACCAACATACCGGTCTATACCCAGGCACTGATCACGCCTATAAGGGTGGGTTCTTTGGGGACACTGTGGGGCTAGTGGCCAAGGGACTTTACACGCTGTGGAACTCTTGGGGACTCTGTGTGAGATACAGATTTCTCTGGACACGGTGTGGGACACGGTGGTGGGTTGCACTTCAGGAGAGTAAGCCCTGCAAGGCATATGGTATTTGTATATATATGTAGCCAGGTACCCTCCGGTCTCCACCCGCTCCCGGTTTCCCCCTCCTTATCCTCATTATGTTATGCTGGGCAAATAGGTTTGCCGGTAGTTCTCGCCCCAGGGCGCCGCCATGTTAGGTGTGCGCACGCACAAGCGCAGAGTCGCACAGATGCGGCAAAGGCCGGTAAGAGCCCTGGGAGGTTGCGCATGAGCGGGGCAAAGTCGTGGCAGCCATTAGAGTCGCGCAGGCGCAGTGTCCTATGCGCACGCGGTCACAATGTTTATCAGGCAGCTCAGAGACTACAACTCCCATGATGCTTAGGGAGAAAGCTGCCTGGTCCCTTACGAGAGCCAATGGAATGGCTGGATTGCTTCTGAAGGAAGGACTACTGCCTGCTGGGAGAGGAAGTGAGCAGTTAAGACCAGGAACCTGAAGGTGCAGGTTAGGTCCACGGAGCAGTGCTCCGGGGACTAGGCCAGCGGTATACCCCCAGGGCCCAGTTAGTCCCCTGAGACACTGTAGAGAGTGACTGTTTGGTGTAAGGAACTGCCTTAAGACAGGGACTCTTTCACTGTACTCATAGAGAGAGAGGCTGCAGGCCAGAATAGCCTGACTGTCATTACAGCGTGTAGCTGCACGAGCATCTGTCTTCCTAGCAGGGACTATTTGCAAAGGGATCATCCGGCTGGGGATCCCGCCCCTGGGGAGTCAGCATGCATATCCATTTCTGCAGAGATCAGCACAGTGTGCGCCGTGGGATCACATTGCGGAGCTGCTTGTCATTCCAAGGATTATCCTGGTTAGGACAATAACCAGGAAGGTAGAATATTAAGTGCACCAACCAGCCCCAACACAGGGAAGCGCTATCCCCCACATTCACATTAACTTTATAGCTGGTGGACACTCAGAGGTTAAGTGCCCTGGCACATTGGTACACCAAGGACAACGGGTGATGCAATGACTGATATAGTATGGGCTAATGAATATAATAACGTGAATTCTAATAAGATGATGATTTAACCAAATGGATATTGTATATAAATGTCAAAGAATGATATAAGTATGTCTATATATTGCTAATGTGTATATATTGCTAACTGAAAATATATGTGACCACAAATAATATAAAACAAAATGAACAAGGGATGATATTGAATAAAAAGCAATGTAAATGCATGAACCGTAGGTAAAAGTCCAAAAATTGAATAAATCAATAGTTTGATGATACTGTAGTCAGGATACTGGCAGCCTTCCACAAAGAACCAACGAATTCCAAGCAGATCTGTACAAAAAAACACAAAAAGAAAGCGCCAGATCCTAGTGCAATAAGTCCAAAAAAATACACATTTAATATCCCTTAAAATTCCAACAAAATGCAAGCTCAGAAACAACAAAGTTAAAATAGAATGTTATGAGGTATACTCATGCACCAAACGAGGCCTCAGCTACTCAGCTCACTCGATCTCTTCATCGCATGGAATCGCAATGCTCCTCTGGGTCTCCGTCCAGCAGGAACTCAGGGAACTCAGGGAGCGACACAGTTACTCGTGATGTCCTCCAGCAACACAACTGGCGTGTATTAGGTTCCGGGCAGAGCTGTGTACTACGTGCAAGCTGATATTGCAGCCGATAGCATCTATGAGTCCAGGATGTCAAGGTGAGCAACCACGCTAGCAACGCGACATACACCCTACGCGTTTCTTCATATTTTACGGAATGTGAAGAAACGCGTAGGGTGTTGTCGCGTTGAAGAGATCGAGTGAGCTAAGTAGCTGTGTCCTCGTTTGGTGCATGAGTATACCTCATAACATGCTATTTTAACTTTGTTGTTTGTGAATTTGCACTTTGTTGGAATTTTAAGGGATATTAAATGTGTATTTTTTTGGACTTATTGTACTAGGATCGGGCGCTTTCTTTTTGTGTTTTTTGTACATATATATATATATATATATATATATATATATATATATATATATATATATATATATATATATATAATAAATATATATATATATAATATATATATATCTTGCTCTTAAAGGAGAATGATCCTTCAAATCTATACTTATTGCATCACAGTAAAGGTTGTGTTATTTTACATTGTGTGGGTGTTTATTATTGTGTCCTGTGAGGGGCTGCTTCCACTCTGCTGGGATCCCTCACAGGTGGAAGCGCTGCACCAGAGTAAGTATACACCCCAGGCTCTCTGTGGCAGAGGCTCAGGCTCCTGGAGCCAACAGGTATAAGAGCAGCACTAGGTAGTTTCCTGTGTTCTAAGGGAAACAGTGCTACACGTTTTATTCTGTTTCCCAGGCAGGGGGACTGTTCCCATTCAAATGATAGATGTTGTACTTTTTCACTTACATACAGGATTTCTGTTGCTTCCATTAGTGCCCACACTTACTACAATGGAGGTGTATTCACTTAGTTCCTATTTTATGTTGGACCCGGCCCCCCTTATTAATTTAGTGCCATCTTCTGTATTAACCCGGGTTACCTGGGCCTCTATTGGACAACCAGGTGGGTCCTTTGTGATTAGCCTGTTTGCGAATTGACACTTCCATACCGACTGATCAGGAATGTGAATGTGGAGACTGCGGTTAGAGCCAATCCGCCGACACCTAGGAGCCCTCTTTCCTGAAGCCCTCTGTGGAAGGCCATGTTCTATCTTGAAGATCTGTAGAGCTCCATCTGCTTTCATTTGAGATCCTAACTTAGAGTCACTGTCCCTATCTTCAACACAACAATACAAAAGGTGCCTGGTCTGGGTTATTACTTTAGGAAGATCTTTATCTCTTCTCCCGGGGCTCCCCTCCTCTTGTCCTCCCGGAAACTTAACCTTCTCAAACCTTCCCTTTCTATATTTACTCTCTGTGACGTCATGATCCCATGGCAACACAGGGTGGGGCCCAATACACTCCTACCCTCTAGTAACCCCTGGGGGAGGGGTGGTGGTTTAGAGTATATTAATAAAGTTGAGTTGCTCTGCTTTTACATTTCGGGTTTGATACATATTAAAAACACTAGTACAGTATAAGTATTCTTATTTTTGGTATGTAGCCATGTCCTTCTTACCTCCTGGGGTAGGGGACGGTTATTGAGTATGTCCGGGTGCCGCTAGCACTATGGGTGGACATGGCAATAGTGCGGGGAGGCTGCGGTCTTACCGAAGGAGCTCCGGAGCTCTGTGATACTGGCGGTGGCCATATTGAGAATCGCGCATGTGCAATGGAAGCCTCGCGCATGGGCAATACAGAGTATAGTGTGGCGGCCATTAGACAGGCTCCGCAAGGTACTACAAGTCCCAGCAGTCCCAAGGGCTATAGACCACGTGGGGCCTGATAGCCAATAGGGCTTTAGTATTCTCAAAGCAGGAAATAGGATATATTTGGTGCACTTGGCACCATGCTCAGTCGGAAGAGGGACCCCAATGGAGCAGGTAGTGTTCAGGGAGCAGTGTTTCCCTGAACTAGGCCTAGAATTGCCCTATAGGCGCCAGTTAGGCCCCGACCACGTGTAGCTTGTGGCTGCTGCAGGGAAGGCCCATAGATAGGGATGCTTCCCCAGTAGTTTACAGTGGTAGTACACCGGTGGAGGACGCCATGCGGTGTGCATGGCCTGTGGTCTGGGACCAGATTGCAGACCCAATTAAAGAGAATCTCATAGGGACACACTCTAGCTCTAGCTCCCTCAGAGGTAGATGCCTGTGGACAGGATCCGGTAGACCGCGTCGTGGGATCACACTGCAGCCTGCGGAGCCACAATCTTTCATCTACCCTGGTCTGGATGGAGACCAGGAAGGTATCAACAAGTACACCAACAGCCACACACACAGTGGGTAGCGCTACTCCACACACTTTGGGGCGGGCTTGGCCCTGTGGACACCGGGTGGTTAGGTGCCCAGGCACTTCAGCATTTTGGGGGTTCCACCAGGGTATGGACATTGTCTGGAGGTATGGTCTTGAGGGGCCTTGTGTATTACTGTGTTTATCTGTTACGTGGTCAGTAAATACATTATTATATGCCCATTGTGTGTTTATTGACTATTGGTTCCTGAAAGGGGTTATCCCGCTGCGCTCCCTCTCAGGTGGAGGTGCTGCATTAAGTAGAGTGACAGATCAACCCAGGCTCCCAGTGGTGGAGGCTCAGGCTTTCTGTGAGCCACAGGTAACAGCAGCATACGTGGTTTCCCTTAGTCACAGGGGAAAGGGGGCTACATTTGGAGGCGCTGCCGAGATTCAGACCTGAGGTCCCCGAAAGTGTAGTGTAAATTAGCCAAATATGTTTGTACCATCCAAACAAGAGGTCAGCGAATGGGCATTAACACTCCGCAAATCTCCCAGCCATGTGGTCACAGTGGGGGATATCCCAGCCGACACCTCCCCGCGGGAATTCTGCGACCGCCTAAGACAAATCCCCGGCCAAGCTGACGCCCGGCTCATAGGCTGAAAGTGGGACCCTATTGATCACTGGAGCACAGTAATAATGACCACAGGCAGTGCCGTCTGTGAAGAAGGTGCCCCATGGGCCCTGCACCAACCAGAAGCCCTGCACACATTTTGCCTCTTAGTATTCTCTGACCTATCAACTCCACTGGTAACATCCAGTCTGGGACCCGCTTCTCAGGTACCCTATTGGGCTGAATCATCACAATCATCTTACAACCCATGGAAGAATGAAGGTCCAGACACGAGTTCAATAATCCCTTCAGGCTTACCTACACCCAAGGTACTCTTTTGTCCGGGAATCACCCTAGAGGGGCCTTGAGGGGCTGGGACTCCCCACCCTTACTACTTCCCCAGAAGATATGGGACTAGTCCAGAGCAAGTTCTTGACCGCCGGCATGATACCCCAGTCGCCTGCCACCCAGAGGCTCTGAGCGGGAAGGGACTCTGCCCCAACTGGTAGAAGCACTAACGATTTCTTCTCAGTTCCAGAACTTCCGCAAACTCAAAGCCTTCTCCAGAGTGTCAACCACTTCCGTCAGGGAAGTCGGGTTTGAGGCATGGAAGGAACATGCCCTACACATGCTCGATGAGAAGTCCTGCTCAGAGGCCATAAAGCGGCAGAGAATAGTCTAGTGTCTACGGTCTCCCGCTGCCCAACTTGTGCGAATGCATCGCAAAACAGAAAGAGAAGTCATCGCCCAGGAGCTGATTGAACGTCTCCCACAAGCCTATACTACCGTGGACGATGAAGATGAGTTGTTGGCTCAATTCTGGGCTCTTTGCCAGAAGGGAGAAGAGCTGTCAACGTTTGCCCAACGCCTACAACTGTCCTTATGGGTATTACTCTCTAAAAAGTTCACCCTGGCCATAGTGGCGAATGAGTACAGATTTAAACAGCTCATGAAAGGGTCTCTGTTTTACACCCCATCACCCTCATGATGTGAGGCTCCCCTCGAGCCACAACACCCCACAGCTTCATGGAGTGTATGAGTCACATAAGGAAACAGGAGGTTTGTGATGGTGATTACAGGAGAACGGACAGATCGGCAGCTTACTGCAACTAATCACTTGTCTGAGTGCGTATTGTATTGATGCACATATTGTTTTAAAAAAAAAAGAATATTTTTTTAAACACAGCAGCTTGAACTGCAGCTTTAAAATTAATACTGCACTGTATAGTGTAATACAGTATACTGTAGTACATTATATTTACCTTCATTATAAACTTTGCCAAATGGGTGGAGATGAGCCACTGTCACTCCTCCTGTAGTCTGCATTATAGTTGACAGGTGACAGCTGGCCTGCTACACCTGTAGTTGACAGCTGCTGAAGCTGGTAATCATGTTGGTAGAAGAAAAAGAACAAAAAGAGAAGCAGCGCACAGCCAAGGAACCAGGTGGTAAAATTGCAAAATATTTTATTCAAAAATAAACATCACCCAGGGGGTATTGCAGCCTCCTACGCATTTCAGACAAACACACCATCATAAGACTCGTGGAGACTCAGGAGTGGGTAAGATGTATTCCTTTATTCACTACTCAGTATTTAGTTAGCATTTCTCCAATGAGATTTACTTCAGGTTGATTTTTATTACCCTGCTCGTTTTCTTCAGGAGTGTTTATGCTATTATATTACTGATGCATTATCATATACCCACTCCATAATAGAGTCTATATCCAGAGTCTCAACTCTAAGGACTATTTAATCAAGATTGTCTATATTCAGTATTCACTGGAGCACCCTACTTCCTATATATATAGTAATCATGTTGGTAACCATGCTGGTACAGGTACGTGTAATCTGGTTGAAAATCAGGCTCAGGCTGGAAATTTTGCAGGTATTTCGACAGGTAGCATGGATTGCTGTTCACTAGGTTTTCACTGACGTCCAACCGTTATTGTAAGCCGGTGCTGGTGTCAGTGCTGTTGCCGGTGCTGGCACATTGCTGGATTGGGGTTGATGAATCTTATATGGATTAAACCCGACCTTTCTCCTTTTGAAGTTGCCATGATCAAACATACTGTAAAAATCTGGGACCACACCCCAATACCCTCTTCTATCTCCGGGAGTAGGGGCGATGCAATAAAAACAGTAATCGTTAGTTAAGGTTTGCCTTATTGAATGCTACCACCCATGAACGTCAGGTGAAAATTTGTAAAAATCATAGTTCGAAATGAAATATTCATATATTTCTGATACAGTCGTCATCTTATCTGTTGCAGCATTAATTGCAGAACATATTAAAAATGCATAACTACAGTCAAGTTTTTTATATGTGCACTGTTAACAAATGGTTTCCAGCCCAGTCAGCAATTGTGCAGGGATAAGAATGTAGAAAAAAGCCCACAGCATTGTGTTTTAGAGGGTTTTATTATGAAACGCCTACATTTGATAACGTCTTCAGTGTCTTCAAGGACCAAGGTCGATTCACAATGGACCACTGTGGTACTGTAGACTTGGTTTTTATCTGTTTTTTAAACACCTGCAAATTGACACAGTAGCACAGTACTGCACACATTACAATTAATTTCTGCCACCTGGCGGATACGTGAAGAATTGCACCCAAAGAAATCCGAAACCATTAAATTCAAAAAATCAACCGCGGTAAAAACAGGGGTGCCTGGTGTGATTGGCGGCGTGAATGCCACGTGAATGCTGCGTGGAATACAGCAGAGCACATGAAAACAGCTCCGTGAAATGTTCGAATAACGGCTGCTGCATCTGTAGTTTACTCAATGCCGTCAGTGCTAGAGGGGACAGCATCTCATTGCAGATGAGTTTAATACAGTACATCACCACCGCCAGTTAACTAAGTAGGAGTCAGGACTGCATACTTAATTCACTTCAAGTGAGTTATCTTTTCTTAAATCCTTGGATCAGCTCTCTGTGGTCTTGTAAAAGGGACTATTTATAATCAGATGTGGCTCAGATTGCTTTGGGCCATGTGATAAAATTCTACCTGTACTATCCGGCTATGAACAGCGCCATGTAAACTGCAAAAGCTATAGAAAAAAAAAACATATTCTTACAGTGTTGATAATATTCCAGCAAAAACAGCTAGTATTGTTCCTCTATTTGTATGATGGCATACCTCATCATTCTCATGCTTTAAATAGTCATTATCAACTGTGGTTAGTGATAAGCATAATTTAATCAGGTGCTGTATGTACTCTGCCAGCACACAACAGTAGATTCAGACAATCAGCATGCATTTTTTATCTCACTGTAGACTAGATTGACTAGAGGCTATTATTTTGACAATTGGTGGTGCTGCCATGTTATTGTTTTTACTAGTATGGATTGATCTGGTGCTCTAGATAGTTAGGGATTAGTAGCATGATCCAGTGATAAGCTTAATTTGTTCAGGTGTTGTGTATACTCTGCCAACTCACCTCAGCAGTTCCTGACATTCAGCTTGCTATTATTATCTTGCTGCAGTATTCTCATGGCTAGAGGCTAGCTTTTGTTCCAAATTGTGTTGTAAATCAATGTCCTCTATTGAGTAGCTAGAGCACATATCTCCCATTAAATATGAGAGCAATTGATGGCTCTAAACACTGCATTTATATAGTACACAATGGTCAACATTTTATGATTCATTTTTTTTATCCTTATACTTTTGTTATATTTAAGGAATTAAAATATAATCCTTTCTTTAAAAGCAATACATTTCTTGAGGAGTTAGAGTAAATGCAATAAATATATATTTTAAATGGTAATTCTATTGAGAAAAAAAGCATTTGCTACTAGAAGAAAATTATGTTTATCTTACAATTCCTACCAAAACGTTAACTTAATATTTGAGCCTTAGTTTTATGTATTACACTAAAGCTAGAGTTACACAGTTTGCATATAGTTATATTTTGTTCTAGGCATGTGAACTTCACACTTTGCAATATCATGATTTGTTATTTTTTTCTTCTGTATATTTAGCACAGATAGCCCATGAAACATTGGTGGTAAACAAGAGGCCCCCAATCTCTGGCCATCCAAGACCCCTGCTCTCCCTCTCAACCCAGAACAGAAGGAGCAGAGATGTTGCTGCCATGGATGGTACAGTAGCTTCTCCCTGCTCCCAGAGCTGCCTAATAACTGTGCTGGTAAATACCGGGCCTCTCCTGTACTAATCACTAGTTCCCTGTGTAAGAAAAGGAGCATTTCCAAGCATACCCGCATTAAGAAGCTGAACAGAGTGGAGAGAAGCTCTGACCCAAAGTTGTAATGTCCCTTCTGCAGGTATAAAAATATATATATGAAAAAATGGTCAATGTTGTTTCCCAATATTGCTAGAACCAGCACAGTGTAGGTTGTGGCAGTAGAGTATGTAGATCGAAAAGTGTGTAAAGCTGGTCATATACAGGAAACCAAAGCGATATTACAAGGTAAGTAAAAATGACAGTAGCATACAAAGTGGACACCACAGGAATTTATTAATACTCTGTAACTCCTGGTCCCGGAGAGACCAAAGCAAAGACTTCCTATGTATTCTAGAGGCCTCTAGAGTTACCCTCACCTGGCTGAGTAAAGGTGACATGTGCAAAGAGTTCCATGGTACAGGTTCAGAGTATAAGATACACGTTCGGAAAGTGCCATTGGGCTCTCTGCTTTTTACCCAGTAATCCAACCCTACTCCTCACCTATTATGGGAACCAAATGCAAGTGACAGACAAAATACACAAGTTGTCTGGTTAGAGGCTGCTAGCAGAATATTGTAGGAGAATAAAGAGCCAGGTTCATTGTACAGAATACTGTCCAGGCTCTACACAGTATTCCCTGCTACAACTTACTCTAACTAGTAGAATTTGGCAACTACAATGAAATGCCAAAAAGTGCAAATGAATACACTTGAGTCACAACAAAATAAAGGCAGAATAGAGGATTAATTGCTCTATAATGTCAACTACTATATATAGATTAAAGGTACCTGGGTGTCATTATTTCAGCCTACTTAAAAATAGGAAATAGATGAAGAGGGTGGTCACCTACTCTGCTGATATTGATAAAAATACGGTCTGGAGGGGTGCAATGGGGGAATGGGATATGAAATGTATAAACGAGAAAATAAATCCCTCGGATAAGCACTCAACCTCTACAAGATTGAAATAATATTCAATAGTATATTTAGAGATGAAAACAAAAGAAATTGTTAAAACCTAATACGAAGCGCTTGGAGACTATCAGATAATCAACTAGGATTCAAGTGTAAGTAAACACTAGATCCTATTGCGTCAGATATAACCCTATGGGGTTTAAAGTGTAGCAATCACTGCACACGCTCTCACACTTTGAGTACTTATGTGCAGATAGTCTATAGAGCTTAGTATATAGTTTCCCATACACTCCAAAGTATTTACTGAAACTTATGGCTCATGTAATTGTAACCAGGTCCCCTCTGGTCCCACGGGTTCCTCCGCGCTTCCTCCCCCCTCTTCTTACCCACCGGTGGCTGTGGGGATAGTTGCGTGTGAGGGGAGGCTGATAGGAAGGCGAGCGCATCGCCGGAGACCCGCAGAGAGCACAGTACAGGGTGTGGCCATGCGCGGCAGAGCACCCGGCGGCCATTAGAAGTATCACGCATGCACAGTGAAGCGCGAGTGGTGGTCCATAGCTAAGGGCTCCACGGGGACTGCAATTCCCAGCAGCCTCAGGGACTGCTGCAACACATGACCCACAGCAGCCAATAGGGAGCCCAGGATCTCCTGCAAGGAGATAGATACATTTGGCGCACTTGGAAAGCAACGCCAGTCGGAGCTGGGACAAGGAAGGGGTAGGTTGCATGTGCAGATGTCTGTGGCACCTGCACTAGGCCAGATACCCCTTGTTAGGCCCCAGCAAGGCTCCGACTCCCCTCAGCTTGTGGTTGCTGCAGGGACAAGCTCATAGATAGGGACACTGCCCTTTAGCATAATATTAAGGGACACAGCCAGGACATGTTGCCTCCTGGATCAGGGTGATCTGGGACCAGATCATACATCTGTGCTAAAGAGACTATTAAGGTGGTACCATGACTGACCCACCGTAGAGGTAGAGGTGTCGCGGTTCATCATCGGATTCGTGGATCCCATCTGCATCATCTGCGCGCCCGGGTTTGGACACCCCGGCAGGTACCTCATCTCACCAAGTGCACCAAGTATACATGGGCTAGTGGGGCAGCTCTGTCTCACACATTTGGATGGGTAGTTGATTCTGTGGACACTGGACGGTCCGGTGCCCGGAGCACCTTAGTACATTGGGGTAAACTCTGCAGGGGTGTGGACACGGTGTTGGGAAGGCACGGTGAGGGGTTGCGGCTCTGCAAGACCTATTGTTGTGGTAGTGGTGCTATTGTTTATGTTTGTTTCTATACATATAATAAATTGCTATTGTTTTACTACATCAGTGTGTATTGGTCATATATGGTCCTGCACAGGGCTATCCCACATAGTTAGGATCCTGCGCAGGTGGAGGCGCTGTCACCCATTGAATCAGGTACACCCCAGGCTCCCAACAGCGGAGGTTCAGGCCTCCTGTGAGCCACAGGTAACACACCACACACACCATAGTTTGTTGTAAGTGTGTTGATGGTGCAATGTGCTCTATATTACAGTGATGAAAACAAATGTATATATATATAAAAATAAATAAATAATAACTAGGTCCTGGTTTGGTCTGGGTAATTGGTACCTGTTAGTATCAGGGTGGTAACTCCCTCAGTGATACCAATAAACCCTCTCTCCGCTCAGTTTTCCTCTAAAGTGAGTGAAACCCACTCGGTGATCATGAACAAAAAACGTACCGTGCAATTCACTAATGCTCAAGAACAGTACTTGCTACAGCTACTGGCTGCCTCCTGGGGCCCACATCCTAGTTTAATCTGACTAATAGCATTGCAACTGTCTCTTTCAATAAGTTCTCTGATACCTAGCGTTCGGGGGAAGACGTTCCAATAGGAATGAAACGCGCATCGGGTTGTTATTATGCATTGACGCTGACGTCATCAGTGTGACAGAGGCACCAGGATGAGGGAACTACTACTAATAATAATTCTTTGTTCTTGTATAGTGCTGCTAGTTTTTTACATAGTGCTTTAGAGAGACATTTTGCAGACATAGTCCCAGCCCTGTAGAGTTTACAATCTATGGGTTTTTTTGGTGCCTGAGGCACAGGAAGATAAAGTGATTTGTCCAAAGTCCCAAGGAGCCAACACCGGGATTTGAACCAGGTTCAAACTCAGTGCCAGAGTCAGTGTCTTTTCTCACTGAGCCACTCCTTCAGCCAACTACATAACTATACTATAGGTACTGTATATGCACTAATGTTGGTGCTACATGAAGGTTATGCACAAAGGTGGCTATGGTATAACAGGACAGGGAGAAAAATATTCACTTTGCCATCTGCCAGAGTGCCAGACACATACTAAATGAAAATACTTTATTTTAAAAAATAATGCAACAAAATGCAGGAAAGTGATTCCACGCCTCCCACAGCACACAAAGTGATATTTGGTTGACTGGTCTAAGGCACCATAGGAATGGGGTATAGTGTCAGACCCAACAGGATCAGAAGTTACACAACCTCTGTTAATGAGGACAACAGCTCTAGAAGTGTGAGCTAAACCAACCGATGGATAGATCTCTGTCATATCATACGTTAGAGCTCTACTTCTCACTGATGGCTCATACCTGTACAAAGCACTTTACCCTCTTCTGGGATAAAGAAGCATATCGAATAAGCAGCTTTCTGCCATGAAATACCTTCGGGAGTGTGGGAAGACACCTTAGAGCCTAATTATTTGAATATGCTGTAATGTATTCCAGCAACTAAGGCGACTTATGGCAAAACACCGCTTAGTAAATATGGCCCACTGTATTGATCCTTTATAAGATTAGAAGTACTAACTAAAGTCATAAGCTCACTTTGTGATAGTACTTTCTCTCTGTACAGTATCTGCTTTACTTGCTGTGCTTCACCTTGTTATTACATTGTGTGTATCAGAAAACATGTTTTATTTAATATTATTAAAATAGGAAGAGAGAGAAAAGACAATCCTTTAGAGGAAGTTTATTCCTAAATACTCCAAGTGGGTAAGATACCCCTTAGAGATGTATAATGAACTGGACAAAGTAACTTTTAATACATATACAATTAAAAAGAATGAGAAAGGACCTCAAAAGGGCTGCAAAACAGAGGATACATTAACGTAATACAATGTATCTGTGATGTACACTGGCGACACACTTTATTCGAGCTCGGCTAGTCCCACGAATTCGGGTATACCCGGGTGTATTGAGGTTTGTGACTGTTTTCTGCCCGAGTGCATTGAGGTATTTTCCAGCCAGGGATTGAAGCATTTTATTCCCGCTGGCTGTAATACTGCACAGTATATATATATATACTGCATTACAATTCATGAATTTATGCCATCTGGTAGACACGCGAAGCATTGCAGCCTATTAAATCCTAATCATTATCATTTAACAGATCAGCCGCCCGTCAGCCAGGCATGAACCCAGGCTGGGAAGGCAAACGCAACGGGGCTTGTCAGAGGTGAGGAGCGGCGCATTCCAGGTATCTGAATAAAGTGTGTCGGTGCAGTAGGAACCTAACCAGGCGAGAGACAAATTTATATATTTATTAAGAGACAGAATTAAGTGAATAATAAAAGAAAACGTAATTTTAAAAGCACAAGATCTGAGGGTGATAAAACCACAATGTGTACTGATCCAAGTAGTGTTACCTAGTACGTAGTGGTAATTTAAGTAAAATTATAAGCAATGAACGATGCCTGTATATTTATATTTTCAGAACAAACACTCCGGATTTAGAGCTGGTTTGATAATTCAGATAAAAAATGTAAAATTTATTAAATCACATGTTAGCTTTTTCAGAGATGCAGTCACCCTGAAAGAAACCATATTGGCTTAAATAGATAGGCCCATAGAATGGATTTAATGCCCCTTGTAAGATCTATATAAATGAGATTGCACAGGTCTAATAAGACGAAAATGTATAACATCCAGATGGTACCAAGAATATTCGTGTACAAATAATAATAGTGTTTGCTTTTCGAACCCTGTTATAACTGTAATCCCAATAGCAGCAGAGTGGCACCCATTTCTTCTAACCGATTAGAGTGAAGTAGCCCATGTTCTGTTCATCTTTTATTTCATCTCACCTGGGCTCAGTAACTCATAGCCCTCAGTACGTAGTATTACTTGGTGCTTGATGTGCTTTCAAAGTTACAATCAACACAATAGATATTCCTTGGAGGTATGCCAGTAGTAGACAGTGTGTGTTGCTTGCCATCAGCTGGTTTAGCTCACCCTGTTGGAGCTGTGGCCTAGAAAAGCAGTGGTTGTGGCTTTTAGCCCTGACTGTTCTAGTCATTAGGTAGGTGCCTTAGGCTTATTAACTCTATAGTTGGTATGGAAATCCTTTTAGGAAGTGTGGGATGGGACTCATTTAAATATACTTTATGTAGCATTAGAATATCTCCCAGTCAGGTAACTCATGTGTGCTCTTTTTTACACATGTAGCCATGGTAGGTTTGGCTATTCTACTGCCCCCCTGTTATGTAAACCCTGATAGATGCAGGCTATAACAGATTGTCATCTTGGGTTTTTCCCCCCTCCAGCAGCCTTTCTGAGTGACTTGATGCGGAGGTGGAACTGGGTCTGTGTGCAGCCAATAATGGTGCAGACCTAGTGCCCTTCCCCTCCTGTGCCTTACGGAGGAAGCATGTAAAGTTAGTCAGTCCAGGTTCACCATTCAGGGGGTAGAGACCTATACCTCCAGCCCTGTTATAGGCTGGGGAAGTGTTAAGGCACCTGTCCCGGCCTCCTGCCTACCAGTGTGGTCTAGGGCCACCCTAAGACCTGGATCCTGCTATTAACATCATGCATCTGCTGTAACAAGAACTGCAGTGGCTGCACCAATAAAGGATCCCATTTTATATACCCCTGACTGAGTCTATTGGGTAGGTGTATGTTCAGAGGACTGTAAATCTCCCAGAGGGCGGGGGGGAAGTAGCGCTACAATTGGATGTGCTTCTGAGATGCAGCAATAGGGCAGGCTTTTAGGGCAGTGCAGCACTCCATCCGAGTTAAGGAAGGGGGGACCCACTCTCTGAGGCTTCACCTTTTGAGAGGAGGGTGCCTAGACCCTTGCCAGACCCAGTAAGGGGCCAGGCTCCTGAGGCTTCACCAGGGACCCTGGGCACCCATGCGAGTTAAGGAATGGGGGAGCCTCTCCCTGGTGTGACACCTGGGAGGAGGCAAGCCTACATAGACCCTTGCCAAAGTGAATTATATGTTGGGGCATACCCTGTGGGAAATGTCCAGGGAGCCTGTACCCTTCATCTTGCCCTAGGTGGGGACGGGCCCTTTTAGTTGTAGCTGGGGACCCTATGTACCTAGGAGCATTTCAAAAGAGGGACAGGCCTTACAGTTGTTGCTGGGGACCCTGTGTACCTTTGCACTAAGAAGATGTGCTAGCTGTGGCGTACCCTGATGGGAAATCCAGGGAGCCTGTACCCTCTCAACTACGTAAAAGAAAATACTAGGGCCAGGGCACTTTCAGTTGCTGCTGGGGACCCTGGATACCTAAGGCCTCGGGCATGGTCAGCGCTTATGTGCTGACACGTGCTGAGGCACGCTGCTGCTCGGCAGTGAGCCCCTGCAGCCGCAATGAGAGCGGCTTTAGCAGGGGCTCGCTTGCGCAAGCGTGCGGAAGCGTAAGTCTTAGCAAAATTTTACATTTGCGCGCTCAAGGGAGCGCAGGGGCGGTCACGTGAGTGGTTCGGCCAATGAGGGTGAACCAGCTCCATGATGTCACAGGCCCCCCTCCCCCCGACACGCCCCCGGATGGCGTGCGGACCAAGGCCAGAGAAAGCACCCGCTTTCCCTCAGCCTCTGCGCGCCTCAGCACGGCTGCAGTCCTATGGACGCAGCCTAAGAAGATGTGCTTGCTGGGGCGTACTCTGTTGGGAAATTGTCCAGGAAGCATATACCCCCCATCTTACTCAAAATAGAGACGGGCCCCTTTCAGTTGGTGCTGGGGGGACCCTGTGTACCTACATTCTCCATGGACTGTGCTATTGACTCAAAATGGAGTCCACCGCATGGAATAGTTTACCTATTTTTAGATTTCCTTTACATTTAACACTTAAATCCAGCATTAGCATATTATTACATTGTCCATACATATAATGTATCTTAATTGTAAACTATTTAATTAACTACATCAAACCAAAATGTATGCCAATGTACTATTTAAACAAGTATGGAAAGGGGTGTGATACACTGACAACTGCTATAAAAATAGGGACTTAGAGCGCTCCGCAGTCCTAAATACCCTGTGCCAACCAAAACCGGACAAATGTTGCATTATTAGGAGCATCTCCCCAGTATCCAGTTGATAGGTTCACTACCTGGTTACAACATATAGTCAATCAGAGAAACCTGAAAGGGTGCAGAGAGGATCCTTGTGTATTAAAATGCCCTCCTGGTGACTTCTCTGGGCTTCCCTTCTATTAGCAGATCGCTGCTGCTGCTGCTGCAGTTCATGTAGAATAGTGACAAGTTGAACTTTCTTTTCTCTTTATTGTAGTGTGGGGATGTATCATGTGGTAAGGGTATTTTGGCACTGTCGGGTTTAATATGGTCATGTTAAAATGATCTGATTAAATGTATCACTTTGCATTATTAACTTTTTTTGTGTGTAAAACTGGTATGATTCCTATTTGTACCCAGCTTTCCTTTTTCATGTAAAACCTTACATATTACAAGCTAACATAGTTGACATTTAAATCCAGTTAGTCAAATAAGAAAAAAGTATTTGCATAAACTATTGCCACCTTCTCAAAACCAATCCATGTTATGATTTGTATAATCCATAGTTAATCCTTTCCGTGCTCCAGAGACAGATTATTTGGCTATGTGTGGCTTTATCTTTCCCATTCATTAAAAGTGGTACTTTCTGCGAAAAAGAAAACCCTAGAAGTCTTTACTGCCTGCTAAACCATTTTATGAACTTGCCGGGTGTTTAAGCCTTCAACCTAAATATTTGCAATATAACTATTTTATGACACAATTCTTATATGTGCATGCTCAACTATTCATATGTGGCCAGGTCCCTCTCTCACATCTGGGCTGAGCGAGGGTGACGGCTCCATGGGGAAATTGCGACTGTGTGAGGGTGCCATCGGGGGGTGATTGGGTCGCCGGAGCTCCGTGGCGGTAAATATCTTTAAGTCCGTCACACATGCGCATTGAAGCTGGCGCATGCGCAGTACGAGAGAGTGCGGCGGTCAATAGGAATAGGCCTAGTGTGGGGACTACAAGTCCCATCAGCCTCAGGGACTGCAAGACATGGGTTGCAGGAGGACCAATAGGGCTCCTGGAAAAGCAGAGGAGAGAAGTAGATACATCTGGCGCGCTGAGACACCGCGCTAGTCGGGACAAGGACAGAGAGGGTGAAGATAAAGTCCAGGGAGCAGTGCTCCCTGGACTAGGCCAGATCCCCCCCCCCCAGGTGCAAGATAGATCCCTTGACTCACTGCAGATGGTGAATGCTGCAGGGAAAGGCCTTAGATAGGGACCCTTCCCCAGTAGTGTGTCAGTGATAGACATCAGCAGCGGTACATTGCATATGAAGGTGAAGTGCGGCCCTGATGTCTGTGAGCAGAGCAAGGCCACATAATCAGAGACTATTTTAAAGGGGTACAATCCAGCTGTAGGCCCCTCCAGAGGCATCCACCTAAGGATTAACACAGTAGAGGAACCGGTAGATTGCGGTGCAGAACCACGTCCCGGATCCACGGAGTTCTTTATTTGTTGACCTAGTCTGGACTGAGACCAGGGAGGTATTATTCACGTGCACCAACGGCCCAACACGCTATGGGAAGCCCTATCCCACACATGCTCTTTGGGGAGAGACTAGGTTGTGGGTACTAAGGGGTTAAGTGCCCAGGCACTCCACTATTTGGGGGCTCCACTCGGGAGGTGTTATTGTGTGGGTGCAGCCTTGCATGGCCGTGTTAGGCTGCGTCCCCACTAGCGCTGAGCTCGCTGAGCGGGCGGTGCTTGGCGAGGTGACTTGCATATAAATATATATACAAGTCTCCGCCCACGCGATGCGCGCGCGCATAAGCGCGTGCACACACGCTCACCAGCGCTCTGCGCTTAGATAAACAAAATTGTTATACTCTCTAGCACGCTCAGCTTCCCCTGCATCGTCCCCCCCGCGCCACCCCCCCCCTTATGCTTGTCATGTATTACATGTGTTTAGTACATACTGTTATAAAATACCTGCATGTAATTACTGTGTATATTGGTTCCTATCAGGGGCTCCTCACACTTCGCAGGGATCCCTCGCGGGTGGAGGCGCTGCACCGAGACGATAATTATACCACCCCAGGCTTCCCGTGGCGGAGACTTGGGCCCTTTGTGAGCCAACAGGTAACGGCAGCACTGGTAGTCTCTATATTTAGGGGGAAAGAGGGCTACACATAATAGAGTAACAAATTCACAAAGGTTCACTGAAATATTTAAATAGGTTTGCATCAAACATTAGAACATTTCTTTTCACATACAGGTATATTAACACTGATTCAAATTGCTAGAGCATGTCTTTTGATGCTAAGAAATAATGATGACAAGTCTACATAATTTGATCCTGCATATTTCATTATATCATGAGCGTTGTTTACAAACGTTTCTCATCTACAAAACCAGATTTATCAAAGAAAAGTCTGTGATTGCTTTCAAATGGGTACATTTTCATTGCTAAACCTAGTGCTGTTTTGTTCACCTGTTCTTTCACCAGTTTTGCAGCTGCAAGACTTTAGTAAATAGACTATGTAATGCTAAGTTCCTCCATAACAGATCATATAAACATTCTCTTCAGACTGCAAACTGATGCAGGGTACAATTAGAGCAAAGAACAGTTAGCTTCATATGTTAAACTAAAAGAGTTACCATGAAAATCTCTTTCTTAGGGCACAATACTCCGATAAATCAGGGCTTATAATGTGAAATAAAACACAGTAACGGAAGTTATTTTCCCTGAGGTTAGCGCATATCCTCAAAGCTAAATATAAACAAGCGGACAGCAGACAGCAGACAGCAGACAGCAGACAGCAGACAGCAGACAGCAGACAGCAGACAGCAGACAGCAGACAGCAGACAGCAGACAGCAGACAGCAGACAGCAGACAGCAGACAGCAGACAGCAGACAGCAGACAGCAGACAGCAGACAGCAGACAGCAGACAGCAGACAGCAGACAGCAGACAGCAGACAGCAGACAGCAGACAGCAGACAGCAGACAGCAGACAGCAGACAGCAGACAGCAGACAGCAGACAGCAGACAGCAGACAGCAGACAGCAGACAGCAGACAGCAGACAGCAGACAGCAGACAGCAGACAGCAGACAGCAGACAGCAGACAGCAGACAGCAGACAGCAGACAGCAGACAGCAGACAGCAGACAGCTCCGAGGACTTATATACCTCCCAAAACTCTAACCTATTCCAAACATGGAGAGATACCTCTGAACACATGTGACATACCTGGGAAATAAGCACATTTCTATATATAATAAGAATATTAAAATGATTTTAATTAGCATATTTAGCAGGTACTTCAGATGTGTTCACATGTATCTCTCCTCTATCTCTCTCTCGTCTCCAGCAAAAGCCCTTTTTCTGGGTATGGATTGGAGTAACGTCAAGTTTAGGCAAGGCCATTGAAAGGGGGGGACAGCCAGGACAAGGTTCCCGGGCCTGGTGGCTGCATTTAACAAAAAAATGCATTTGTTTTTTTTTATATGTATTTGTTTTTTTCCCCACTCCCCGAGAGATGTGTGGCTACGGTGTGTGTATATGGTGCAATACTTGTGGTGCACAGGAGATCTGAGTCTCCGCTACTTGGAACCTGGGGTATACCTGAGTCGATGTTCGATCGGTAGCGTCTCCACCTCTACAGGATTCTATGATGTAGAATAACCTCGCTACAGGACCCGCATACAATAAAACACACACTTATGAAAGATAACAGGTTTACCCTTCAATGCTCCGCTCCCTCAACCAAGGTGTGTGTGACAGCACTGCCCCACTATAGTGTTTGAGTTGGTGCACTGATGCGTTGGGTACCTACCGGGTGATGCCAAACCCGGGCACAGAGTCAGTGACTATATCACAGTCGCATAATTTTCACATAGTCACAGTAATGCATTTCTGACATCTGGGTCCAAGAGCTGACAATCTAGGACCTCAACACACGGATCAGGGGTACACAAGTGGGTTGAACCTTTATTAGTGAGCCTAGGTATCCCTTCACCATCACAAATACGTGATCGCCTAACGAAGCACATAGAGGTCACGAGGGGCTTCTGCATGAGTTCTCATTGGTGGGGAGGCTGACCGGTGTAGGGAAGGAGTATCCTGCAGACGGAGCAACGGTCTGGACCTGATCTACATCTACATCTACTCCCACAGCGGTGTCTCTGGATTTCCCGGTCACCCACTCCAATACCACTAGCCAGTTGTAAGTTAATTTAATTTGATATTTGTCACACACATTATATATATATATATATATATATATATATATATATATATATATATATATATATATATATATATATATATATATATTTGTTTTTGTTGCGTCATGTTCAGTTCTGTTGGGGGACTGTTCAAGTTTTAATTTATAAACATACTGCTTCTCATACGCGCCCTCTCCACCTTTTCTTTGCTTTGCATTGTGAGCTTCCTCAGGGGGGCTCATGGTTTAGGAGATTGTGGAGTTCACCGGCGGAATGCAGCAACAGACATGCAGTTTTACTTTGAAACAGAGGACAGCGCAAGCGTGGATATCCCTGCATCTTATCTGTTATACAGTAGTTAACGCAATGCTCTTCATGGGCAAAAACATGACTTGCTATTACTTATTGGCCTTAGAAGATATGTGGTAAGGCTGAATGTGCTGTTTGGTTAACGTCACATGAAGTTACTTGTCAGAACTTTGTGGATCCTGTATTTAGGGCTAGATTCACTAAAGGTCAATATGCAGTAGCTGTGTTCAAATTTGGCCTGCTTAAAAAAAGAGATTTAAGCAATACTATTATTCACTAAGAATTATTTATTTATTATTAGGGTTGCGCTGTGCAGGTAATTTGCTGTAAGTAATACTAGCGCAACAAATAAGCGATAACTCATTGAAATCAGAGTTAATCACTCTAGTTTGCAATTGTTTAGCGGTACAAGATATTACACTTATCTACCATAAGGTTATGCAATATGATTTCTTACAAAACGCTATGCTAGAAAATTATTTAAACCTCTTTGATCCTAAATTGCAAAGGATTTCACTGAGGCACCAATCAAACAACATCAACACGCTACAAACAAAATACACACAGCGTACAATGAATATGCGCACATTGTGGACATACATGTAATGTAAAGTACATGATATAATATATAATAATTTATATTTGGTGCATTATATTGAACAGTGTTATCAGTAAGGAAATTTAGAGAGGTTCATTAGCAGTGTGGCAGGAGATTTGTCATGTGGTACACATAGGAAGAAGCTGTGCTCAACAATATAGCTTGTTATGAAAAAGATTGTTTTTCTCACTCAAATGCTTTACTGCGTTGTAAACACAAAGAGATCTTTACATGGTGTCAGAATTGCTGAATTAGAAGGAGGAGCGGCCAATTTGCTGTGGTTTTCAGTGCTGGAAAAAGACAGTCAGAGAAAGTGAAACAGTAAGCAACAGAGGCACAAAGGATGTTGTAAGTAATGGATGTATTGCAACCATCATCCATCCCGCAGCTACCTGCCAATGTTGGAAAAAGTTCATGCAGAGATTTGAACTTTATGTAGTAGGCTTTAGGAACTGAGGACAACAATTATAGTTATGTAATCTATATTTTACATGTGGGGGAGGAAGCGTTGGATATTTAAAATAACTTTATGCTTGAAGAAGGTATCCGGTGTGTAAGAAGTTAAGGGAGATTCTAACCAAATTTGAGGATTATTGTATGCCAAAAAGGAATTACATTTATGATGGATACACATTTTTTACATGCAGGCAAAAAACGAGATAAAACCATAGAGCGTTACTGTATGTCAGTGGTGCGCAAACTGGGGGGGTGCAAGATTTTCTAGGGGGGCGCGGCGGTTACAAAGGCCCCGTGCCCTTCCCCAAGGCATTTAAATTAAATGCTGGGGGAGGCGTGAGGCCCCTGTGACATCACTTACCTGCTGCAAGCGGGGTCTTCGGCGATGCGTCGCCATGGCAATTCTGCGTCAAATCATGCGCGGGTTCATGTGATGTGATGCGTCGCCATGACAATGCACGTCAAATGACGCGGTGGTGTAACGTGACATCACAAGACCCGCGACGTAATTTGACACCGGGTTCTTACCGAGGGAGGCGCGAAAGCTGGGACTCCCAGGCAGGGGGGCGCACGCAAAAAACTTTGCGCACCTCTGCTGTTTGTCACTGATTTACTGCAACTCAGTAAGTGTCATGATTCCCTCCCACTGTACTCCTCGCAGACTTGTAGGGGCGCACAGAGGAGTTAGGTTCAGACTGCGCCACTAAGAACCATAGCAGTCTATGAGGCCAGCTGCCATCTTTGTTTGGTATAAAACCCAACCCAGTCGGTTAGTTTCTTTGCTTTTCAACCTTTCTGTTTTACAGGTCAGCAGCAGTCAGCAGTCAGCTTTTCCTTTGCTCCATAGCGCTGCGTCTTTCCGTTTCCCCTTCATCTAGTTTCTAGTTCTGCATATCTATAGGTAACGTCTTGTCTTTATCTTGCATTCTCTTTGTTCTTACTTTCCCCTGTTTATCATTTGTTTCACTGCTACTATTACTTTTGAAAGTAGAACTGCTAAGCTTGCAGCTAACGTTAATTTGTCTAGTTATTCACTTTGTACTTTTTGCCCCCTGGTTATTGTTTGTCCCCTTGCTTCCGTAGCTTTTTGGTGTAGCTCTGCATACTGGGGAGACTCCATTTTGTTTCCCAGTCTTATTATTTTTTTGTGCAACATTAAATTCTAACAGTTTTTATATATTTTGCTCTCCTGCCTTTTGTGGTTTTCCAAGTTACAGAACCTCTGAGGGCTCCATACATCCTGATAGAAAGACCTGTGCCTTTGGTGAGTTGACAGAGTCCATCAGAGTTGATCAGAGATCTAATAATTTGTGGCATCAACGAAAATGAGTTGAAAAAATGTAGGATGTATCATTGAATCAGGGACTCCTTAGAAAAAAGGCAGAACTCACCAATGATAGAAAAATCAAAAAGATTTATTAACTTCATTAAAAATTATACGAAAAATACAAACTCTCTCCTCCCACGCATTTCACGCCCCCTATGTCTCTTTGAGAAAGCGCCATAGGGGGCACGTGGGAGGAGAGTTTATTTATGTATTAAATGTTTTACCAGGAAGTAATACATTGAGAATTACCTCTCGTTTTCAAGTATGTCCTGGGATGTCTTTGTTCGTGTATTTTTTTTTGCATAATTTTTTTATGTAGTGAATGAATCTTTTTTATTTTTCTATCACTGGTGAGTTCTGCCTTTTTTCTAAGGAGCCGCTGTTTCATCGATCCACCTACCGGTTTTCCTGATGTCCTGAGATTGAAGAGACTCTATCGGGTGTCACAGAGGGTTCCACAGTATTCGATCACTGCAATCGCTGATCAGCTGGAGGAAGTAGATGGTGATCCATTGTGAGTAGTCATTACGCCACATCGGGCTTGCCGGAGATACAGGACTGGAATTGGAGCTGCAGTCAAAGGTGTATTTATTGCAATGTCTTCCAATTTTTGGGGGGATACAGGATTGGTACTGCAGGCCAGCGGTGACCCTCGGGGACAACCTGAGGTCCCACAGACACCCATGGGGACACCCGAGGACCCCTGGACACCCATGGGAACCACCCGAGAACCCCCAGACACCCACAGGGACCACCTGAGGACCCCTGGACACCCATGGTGTCCACCCATGGGACCACAGACACCCGTGGAGACCACCCAAAGGCCCCCAGACAAACACGGGACCACCTGGAGGCCCACGGACACCTGCGGGGACCACCCGGGGACCCCCGCCGGCCTCTGGTATCAATCCTGTGTATCCAAAAATAAATGATGATTGTATGTGGAGGTTTCAGGGGGTGGGTTGTGTATTGGTGGTTAGTACATATTGTAATGTTTATTTTGGGCAGAGGGGGTGAATGAAGGGCCAAGTACCCACTTCACTCATCCCCTCTGCCCCCCAAAAAGCTGGTGTTGTTCCTTAATCCCTTCATTGCCTTAGCGATTAGCCGCTATGCTAATGAAGTTGACTGTAAATAAATTTTTATTGCATCGGATTAATGCCAGTGGTCTCCAGTGCTGATATTAATGGATATCAGCTCAGGAGACTCCCGCCATCAATCCGATGCAGGAAAACTGCATTATTTTTTCTAAGTCCTATATCACCGCTTATTGGCAGCTTCTCACCACCCTCTTGCTAACTATTCCTGGTGAGATGATTTTGTGAGGAAATCTCAATTCTAGAGCCATGATTAGCCTCGATAAGCTAATCGGGGCTACTAGAATACCACGAGTTTGAAAAACTGGTGATAAGTAGCTTATCAGCACGCATTTAGCAAAAAAAAATTCTGCCAAAAAATGTGCCGAAAAGCTCTTTTATCGCCGACTTATCTGGGCTTACTGTATAGCAGTAGACTTTTTTGGCGATAAGGTGGCGATAAGTGGCTTATCTGAGCTTGGTGCATAGGCCCCTAGATGTTGCTCATGTCAATCACAAAAGCAGGCCACACATGTGCAAAAAATATAGTAACACATGCACATTTGCCATCTTTATGGTGCATGTTCGTTATATCATAAACAAATTATTTAAAATAAAGTATAAATAGGAGTTAATGAAGATCTGTCAGAGCAATGACTTTTTTTGTATCCCACGCTCTTCCTGTAAGGGCGCTGAGTCTCCTACCTGCCGCAGCGTTCCGTCCCTCGGCTCCGACGCCTGCCTACTCCACTGCCGGGGCGCGCAGGATCCGGCCCCGCATCACCTCCTCCCTCCGCCCGTCACCTGCTGGACATGCGCCGCTGGGGCAGACCCCTGCATGCGTCGACGTCTCTCAACTGCCTTTGCGGCGTGGTCCCGCTCCTCCTTCCTCTGCGGGTGTCGAGTGCATGCGCGCTCGCATGTATGTCTACCCCCATTGCTTCCAATAATTTTGATCCTCCCACACCTGCCCTACATCCAACCTCAGCCTACCAGCGCTCTACCTATGTCTGACCACACTGCTAGTAGTTTCCTATTGGCTCCTCTCTGTATATAGGGCACCCAGCCCTGAGCTGGTTGCTGAGCATAGTCAGTCTTTGGTTGTGCTTGCTACAAGCCACTTCGCAGTCTGTTCCTGTCTCCTTGTTATAGATCCTGTTCTGTATACGGACTCCTGACTTCTGGCAACCTTGAACCCTGGCTCGCTTATTGGACTTCTACCTTCTCCTCTCCTCGACCTCTGGCATTGGACTTCGACTACTCTTGACCTCTCCAACCCTGATCCCGGCAAGTACCTCTATGATCCGACACTCTCCTACCCTGATCCAGGCTATCCACAACTACTCTACTTACCGGACCCGCCCACGCGGCTGTAGGGCACTGGTTTACCTGTATCCCCACCTTGGCCTCGCGGTCCAGTCCGGTTTGTGGTGAGCACCCGTGACATTCTTGTGACACTTCCTCCTGATAATGTCTTAAATAACGTGAAATAAATAAACAGTTTAAAAAAATAAAAGGTGGCCTGACAGCAAACACAAATTTTAGAAGAAGCTGTCTGATCATGCCAAGGTAGCAAGAAGAACATGAGATGACCACCAGCAGAACTAACCTACCATCATAGGCGGTAGGTTTGCAAAACCTCACTGATACTTCTGACCTTTAACAGGAGAAGACTGTGGTAAGTA
The DNA here is from genome assembly GCF_040206685.1 of Ascaphus truei. Lineage (NCBI taxonomy): Eukaryota > Metazoa > Chordata > Amphibia > Anura > Ascaphidae > Ascaphus > Ascaphus truei. Next base: position 382,105,034 of record NC_134486.1, on the reverse strand, counting down.
AGGAAAAGTGAAATATGACTATAATGTTCAGCTTCACAATGTCCTAATGATCCACTACACATATTTTAATCAGATAACTCCATGACACTTCAATTTTAATATAATATTTAAGGTCTATTCTAAGCATGAACTGGCCATTATCACAATTTAAATATGCAATTACTTAACACCTTTCAATTTTGTACTGTATTTGTAGTTCCTTTCAAAGCTGAAGTCCCACTGGTTTGCACAATTAATACATGTTTTTATTTTTTTTAGCAAATTTCTCACTATTTATACTTTTTAAACTTACATGGAGGTAAATATGTAAAGCACTGTGCTTCATGTCTGAGATAAAGTATAGATATAATGAGTCAATTAATAGTCATTATTCATTTTAACATAAAGTGCAAATTATGTGTTCAATGTACAGTATAAACTATAACATTGGATACTTATTCACATAATGTATTTGGAACATAGAGGTTGTAAACTGTAACATGCCTTTATTGCCATTCATATGAATGTGAGCTGAGGCATGATAAATCTTACAAGCCCTTCGGTGAATGTAAGCCTACATTTCTAAATTTGCATTTAAATTAACATTTAGTTATTAAAATATCCAATACTACTCAAAAAATACATATAATGAAAAATAAATCCATAAATTTCAGTGAATAGCAATTATTAATATATGGCTAATGATACATACAGTACACTATTGTAATGTTATTGAATAAGGCCATCTGACTCAGAGGGTGAAGTGTCCAAAATGAATACATCCCAAGCAACAGAAGGTGAGGAACTGATTGTCTTACACTTGAAAGAGATGGAAACTCCATCTGTGGCCCTTCCTGCTAGGGATGTTACAGCTCCTGCTGTAGTCCCTCCAGCTTCATATTTGACTGTTGCAGCTCCTTTCTCTGAGCCCTACAGCTTTATAGTTGGCTGTTGCCGCTCCTGCTGTGGCCCCTCCAGCTTCACAATGTGTCACGGGAGACTCCTGTGGTGGGTAGGATCTCGGTGGCCGGAACAGCAAGAGCGTAGTAGAGGTCACAATCAGAGGTCTGAGGCAGGCGGCAGACAGCACAGTCGGGTGACAAGCAGGGGTCCGAGGCAGGCGGAAGACAGCGCAGTCTGGTAACAAGCAGAGGTCAGCAATGAGGAGACTGGAACAGAACAGGGGAGCAGGAACAGGTCCGGGAGCAGGGACTGAAACCGGGGAGCAGAGGCTGAGACCAGGGAAAAAACAGGGACAAGCCAGATTATCAGCAAGGGCCTTTATTATGAACAGGATCAAATACAGGAACAGATCAGGATCAAAGACAGAGGCATGTGCATAGGAGTCTGACTCAAAACAAAGGCAAGGGAACAAACAGGAAGCAGAAGCTATAAAAGGACAGAGACAAGAGCAACAAGAAGACAGACAGAGGAACCCCAGAGCACACAGAAGGCAGCAGCACACCCGGTGGACAAAGAAGAACTATGGCTAGGCAGGAGGTCTAGGAGACCCTGACATTACTCCCCCCTCTCGAGAGCGTTCTCTGGACGATCCTCCAGGCTTAGCAGGGTGTCCCTGATGGAAAGCCGACTCACGATGGCCTTCGGACAACACTCCATGTTTCGCAGGAACATAGTAATCAGCAACGACTCCAGACAACACTCCAGGCTCTTCAGGGAAACCTTGATGGAAGGCCAACTTAGTGTGTATGTCAAGTGCTGATGGGAAATCTGTGAGAGGTGCATTTATCCTCATCACAGGAGCGTAGGCATCAGCATCAGGTACATTAGGCATAGCAAGGAACTTCACAAGGGATCCATCTAACGTCATAGCAGGGGCATCGGGAACAGATATATCAGGCTCTTCACATGTATCAGTGGGGACATATAGTTCACTTTCCGTGGTCTCTTTTTTGTGACCAACATATCTCTTTTAGTTTTGGAATTGGGAACTTCCCAATGGGTACATTCAATGCAATCACAGGGGCATGGACATCAGGAACATGGGCCTTAGGAACGGGTCCATCAGACTCTCCATGCAAGTCAATGGGGACATTAAGTTCACTCTTCGTGGTCTCTTTTTGTGACTGCCATTTTGTGGTATCACCTAAATTCTCATTAAGACCAGCTATTTGAGTTTGGAGCTCTTGAAGCTGTCCTTATGCACTTCTTTTCCCACTCAATGCAGTTGTCAGTTCAGTTTCTTTTGAGTTGAGTTGTGACTCCATAACTCCCAGCTGACTCAGAGTAAAGCTTAAATGTGTTTCATCTTCTTCATTTCTGATCTGCAGCTGCCGGTACTCCTCCCGGACCTTGTCCAGCTCCAGCTGCAGCCAGACCTTATCATGGGCTGTGTGGTCCAATAATTTGCAGGCATCGGCCATTTTGACCTCATAGCGCAGTGTCAGGCAAAAAAAAAAGGGGGTTACCGGCGCCTTTAAAGTATGGCATACTGCACTATAATTTGTTTTATTTTTCTCCACATATTTACTGCTGCATGGTGAGAATTATCTATTCATCTCATCTCTGCCCATTCATCATAAGGACATTATTGGGACATTCCAAGTGATTGGTTGTTATTCACTATATGGACTTTTAAGGTGCCGGTAACCCCTTTTTTTCTATGTTCGTTGTTTGACTGTACTGTCATTTTTTGCCAGGCTGCCTGATTTTCACTGCCATTCAGGTACACTATTTAAGTGTTATAATTTTCATTTGTTTTATTGGCGCTGTTTCACACCATCTTTCTTTTTCTTTTTTTGCAGTGTCAGGCCAGCCACTTGACAGACGGACACCTCCTCTCTCTCCTCCTTTTTGGCAAGCTGTGTCTTGAGGTCAGCGATCTGCGCCTGCAGCGCTGTGAGTTGCTGAGATGTGTATTCAGCTGCTAGCTTTAGCTCATCCATTTTTAGGTGTTGCTGCAATTTCCACTCCTCAACGAGAGTCCCCTGGTTGAGTGCATCCTGCAATTCTATTCTCAGGGCTTTCATCTCTTTACTGTGATCATTTTGAGCTTGCTTCCACGCATCCCTCATCACGTCTTGGAGCTCTGCAAATTCCTTTGCTAGGGTCTCAGCAGCTTGTCTTTTCCATGTCTCTTTCTCGTGAGTGTACTGGCTGGTATGGATGGAGCAGTGTCTGTGCTCCTCTAACTGTTACTTCAGTTTCTGGACCGCCTTGTGCTCCCTCCCATACAGGGTCACCTGGCTCTAAGCTCTTCCACCAGCGAGGCTCTGGTTATGCTCAGTGTGGCCTTCAGCTCCTCGTGCTGTTCTGTGGGGGCACACTGTGTACTCAAATACTCTTGCAGTATCTTTACTTTGTAGGCAGTCTGGAAACTTTCTTCCTGCAGAACTCGCTGCTTTTCCTCAGCCTTCACCCATCTCTCCTTCGTGTCCTGCAGATGTGTACGCAATTCTTGCAGCCGACTCTGCAGCATATTTTCTGCTTGTGTGCGCTGCTCCAGCGAGACACGTTCTTCTTGCAGCACTCTCTCTGCATTCTGCAGTGCTTTCTGCACGTCTAACTTTTCCTGGGCTAACTGTTTCTTCTCCTCTCCTAATTCATGGAGTTTCTTATCTCCTTCACTGACTTGGACATAGAGATTCTTGCACTCTTGGGTTACAGTCTCAAAACTGCTATTTAACCCACCGAAAATCTCTCTCAATGAGCATAGTTCTGTGTTTAAGTGGCAACTCTTCTCCTTAGAGGCTTCCAGCTCTGTAGTAATCCTGTGAACCTCTTTCTGAGATGCTTCCAGTGCTGCGCCAACTTGAGCCATGAAACTCTGGTACTGGTCATTATCCGCGTAAGCCTTCTCCAGCTTACTTGACAAGATCACCCTGTCATTCTCCAACTGATACTTTTCTTTTCCCAAGTCACCCTCTGCTTTTTCCAGTGCTAATTGCATCCTTGACTTTTCTTCAATCAATATTCCCTTCTCCTTTTCTAATTCATGGAGTCTTTTATCTCCTTCACTGGCTTGGACAAAGAAGTTCTTACTCATTTGGTTTATAGTTTCAAACCTACTATTTAACTCTTCGGAGGCGTCTCTCACAGAACGTATCTCTGTTTTAAAATAGAAAATCTCCTCCTGGGAGACTTTAAGCTCTGTATTAAGCCTGTGAACTTCCTTCTGAGAGGTTTCAAGCTTTGTATTAAGTTTGTCAATTTCCTTCGTAGAGATTTCCAGGAATTCGTTACTTTTAGAAGCGAGGCGCTGATACTCGGCAGCATCAGCATATGCCCACTCCAGCTCACCTGACATGACATCCAGGTCACTCTCCAACTGGTGCTTTTCTTTTTCCTGGAGAACACACTTAGCAATTGCTGAGGATAGACAGCTCTGTAGTGCAGCCTTGGCTTCTTGCGCTTTATCTAAACGTCCATGAGGACAATCAATCTCTTTTCGTGCAGATTGAAGTGTCTGCGTTAGGGCATCTTTTCCTTGATTAAATACATCTTTCTTTTCTTCCACTATTCTTGGGATAAGTCTGTGAGTTGCCTTAAGCTGCAGCATATCTCTTTCATCAAGTGCAGACTCTGAGGTTAAAGGTTCATCCTTAATTCCTTCTGCAATTTCCCTTTCTTTTTCTTCTTCTTCCTTGCTTTGAGAAGTTCTGAAGAATTAGTGGTACTGTGTTCACATTTACTGCTCAAGACTGTTTTCAGAGAGGGAGCCATAACTTCGGACATACTGTAGGAAACCAAACTTCCCAAGACACCAGTAAAAGCGGAAATGTGTCTTTAAAGCAGAAGCATTAGAATGAACAACAGGAATATTAGACACAGAGAGACACAAGATAGGAGAGTTGACCTTTTGAGAATTTAACATCAGTCACAGAGGTATCATAAATGCAAGGAAAAAACATAGACAGAGAAACCTGTAGTTATATCTGAAACTTTAGACATCAGGCGTAGGGATATCATATAAACAGAAAACCTGCAGTTAAATATGAATCTTTAGACATCAGGCGCAGGTATATCATATAGACAGAGAAAACCTGCAGTTAAATCTGAATCTTTAGAAATCAGGCATAGAAATATCATAGACAGCAGGAAACTACTACAGAAAAAACTTGCAGTTAGATTTGAAACTTTAGAATTAAGCATGGGAATAACAGACAGAGAAACAAACTACAGGGAAACCTGAAACCTTGGAACCAATCATAGGAAGAACTACAGATTGCAGGAAAATCACAGCATGCAGCAAAATAATGGGAGCACTTTTGTCTTTTGAAAATGGGACCCTGTGAACAGCAGTGGTCCAACCAGGGAAAGCAATAAATCAAGGTAACCGTTTTAAATAGAAATATGAGTCTGGAAATCTGCAGTGGCCCACCCACAATGCAGAGACAATCTTTGTCCAGGTAATGAAAGTCTGAAAATGGCAAAAACAGGTACGGCAGGGAAGGCTTTTTTTTTGTAAAAAGGGAATTCTTCTCAGGGAGAAAGTGGCACAAAAAACCCTGCAGAACCCTTTGCAGCAACAAAACCTTCAGGATCCCAACTTGGCTCATACAGAGTGCCTGCTCACAGTGTGGTAGGTGTAATTAAGCAAATCCAAAACGGTGCTTCTGTTCTTGTGTGTGTAGGGGAATCAGATAGTTGGTGCCTCAGTGGAGGAGATAAATGAACCCATAGTGCAGGTCAATAAGTAAAAAAAGCTTTATATTTAAGAAATAGGAATCATACTCACATTGTATACGATTAATAAAAGCATAAACACAGTGATTTAGACATCGTGAGTCATCAATATCTCACCGCCGCCGTCTCCTCAGTAACGCAGATGGTCTGGGACACCTGCTCTGGCTGTTGCTGCCTTGCCGGCGTCTCTCGCAAGCTCTGCGACGTCACTTTCTGTTCTTTCCGGCATCACTTCCAGTTTCAGTTTCTGGCTGAATAATGCGTCTGGGAGTGCTGCATTGGCTTGGGAGTTACCACTCTGATTGGATTTTGAAGAACGTTTCAACCATTTAGGGACCAGTGAAGACAGCCTCTACCAAAGGGTTTGAGCAGGGGGTTACAACTGATTTATTTTTCACTTTTTTTTCTTTTTCACTTGATGCACTATATTACATCTATATGAATTAACTTAATTTTTGTTTCAACTATTGACATACACCGTGTTTTGCACCTTTTTCACCTTTTTCACCTGGTTCACTATATTCTATATTCTTGTTTGTGATTCAGCTGAGTCCACAGACCGCAGCAGCACAATTAAATACTGGCACAAACTATTTAATTGCGCATGTGTCTGAGCACACAACACTGACTAAGAACTGCCTCATTTGCCCATATGCGCATGTGCACCAGTCTGCAGGTGAAAATAATTCAACTTACACTGGCGACACACTTTATTCGAGCTCGGCTAGTCCCACGAATTCGGGTATACCCGGGTGTATTGAGGTTTGTGACTGTTTTCTGCCCGAGTGCATTGAGGTATTTTCCAGGCAGGGATTGAAGCATTTTATTCCCGCTGGCTGCAATACTGCACAGTATATATATATATATATATATATATATATATATATATATATATATATATATATATATATATATATATATATATATATATATATATATATATATATATATATATATACTGCATTACAATTCATGAATTTATGCCATCTGGTAGACACGCGAAGCATTGCAGCCTATTAAATCCTAATCATTATCATTTAACAGATCAGCCGCCCGTCAGCCAGGCATGAACCCAGGCTGGGAAGGCAAACGGAACGGGGCTTGTCAGAGGTGAGGAGCGGCGCATTCCAGGTATCTGCCAGGTACATACTGGGTATTTGCTCGAATAAAGTGTGTCGGTGCAGTATTAATGGACGCTCTATTTAAGGGACCTTCATGGACTTTTATTATCATATACCCCTGAGGAAGAAAGTGGATAGCTTTCGAAACACGTAGGGTGGCGAATTTAGCACTTCTACATCACTGTGTTTGGCGATTCCCCTCCACGACAAAGACGAATCAGCGTTTGTTGCTATTCAGATAGCTGGTCGCTCGTGACAGTGAGTCGAATCTGCTGCTGCCGATCTGGATTAGCTGTGCGTCCCCTCCAGTGTGCTGCGTGAGACCATCTTCCCACACGCCGGCTGGCGTGCACACATCCACGGAGACGCCCTGGAGCAGGAAGCAGCTTACATCACTGAGAGTGGATACTCTCTAATATATCCACTGCCTGCTTACATCATCCATCTGGTGAGTGAGCATTACAGCTGAATCCACCGGTGCTGCAGTGTGCTAATATCATCTTATATTGTCCATATTGTTTTATATGTCTATGTATGCTATATGAATTGTGTTATTAAATGTTTTTATCTTAAATTTTCACTTATCTGTTCGCTCAGCTGATCTATGTTGTCTTAAGTGTTGTTTGTCTTTTTACCAAACAGTATTATGCTATGTGTTGTGCTTTCTCTCTTTTAAGCACACCCAGAGGAGCTATTTCCTGATTGTCCAACAGGCTTGGTTTTTATATCCTTTTTATATATATCTTTGTTCTTAAAGGCGCCTTTAGATACATATTCCGTTTCCATATTCTGTGGGAGCGCCTAATTAATGACACTGTTGTTATATAATGAGTATTTGGTCATGCCATTCGGGCAGTGTAATGCTCCGGCAGTCTTCCAGAGCTTTGTCAACAAAATCTTTCGGGATCTGTTGATCTACCTGAACGACATACTCATCTTCTCGAAGGTGGTGCATAAACACACGGATCATGTCAAACAGGTCCAACGATGCCTGAGAGATTATCCCTTGTACCGTATGCCAAGTTAGAGAAATGTCAATTTCACCAGACCTAGTACCTCCTTCCTGGGTTACATAATCTCAGCTACAGGCAATGGATCTGGCAAAGGTCAAAGCCGTTCTGGAATGGCCAAATTCCATCGGCTTAAAGGCTATACAGCTCTTCTTAGGATTTGCCAATTACTATCGGCACTTTAACCAAAATGTATCCTCGGTTGTGGCTCCCATCACTGCTCTGAGCAGCAAGGGAGCAGACCCTTCACAGTGGCCGGCTGAGGCAATAGAGGCCTTCAAGAAACTTCAAAAGGCATTTGCATCTGTTCCGATCTTGGTACACTCGAATCCCGTCTTACCCTTCACCCTGGAGATGGATGCGTCCAAAGTCGGGGCAGGGCGGTACTGTCCCAATGCTAGGACGGAAAGGCGAGGTTTCACAATTGCATAATTGTGTAAAAAGAAAACATTGTTTTAATAATGAAATATGAGAAAGATCCACTTGGATGGGGTAAGTGCATTTTCATTAAGTTTAACCACTTGAGATACTGTACTTGTAGTACTGCTGCAGCAGCTTTTATTCTAACAAATCACCGGTTTGTCCCTGGCTTGTTCCTGGAATGCGACGCTCTTCACCTGGCGCATGCCGCGCTCATTTTGCGTTCCCAGCCACGGGTCATGCCCGGCTGACGCGCGGTTGATGCGTTTATTGATAATGGTTCGGATTTAATAGGCTGCAATGCTTCGCGTGTCCGCCAGATGGCAGATATTCATGAATTGTAATGCGCATGCGCTTCAGTAATTTGTCGGCTTGCAGGTGTTTCGTTTAAAAAAGATACTTTACCACAGTGTGCCATTGTAACTTGGCCTTGAGACTGAAGGAAGAGGTTGCAAAAATGTATCAATTTAGGCTTTTCATATTAAAGAAAGACAAAGACCAGTTTCGGTTACAGTATTCCCCTGAGACCCGCCGCCATGAGTGTTCAAGTGCAGCCCGCTTTCCAAAAACCCGACAGAAGTTACGCGTATTTGATATGTGCCGCGATTAATGCAACAGAGGATAAGATGGCAACAGTTGTTCAAATTTATCAGTATTTTATCGAAAACTATGACTTTTACAAATTTTCGCCAACTCCTCATACGTGGAAGCGTGCAGTAAGGAAAAGGTTATGTAGCGATCCCTGTTTTCATCGTATTGAGCCACAATTTGTTGGAGGGTATTGGTGTGTATCACCGGATTTTTCCGGTATCTAGGATCATGAAGGCGGCAAAAGGCGAAGGGTCGTGTTAAAACCAACTAAGAAACGACAGTCGCTGCCAAGCAATGCACCAGCACCGGCTTCCAATGACGGTCCCGCCGTCAGTGACAACCCTGAGCCTGAGCCTGAGGCTGAGCCGGATTTCGCGTGCAGTTTTGATGAAGCTTGCATGTACCTAAGCAATTTCCAGCCTCACCAGCTGACTACAGATGGACTAGTCCCGCTGCAAACTATAGACATGGATGATCAAGAAAGCTGGACTGCCAGTGGGCCGGCGCCGGCGCCGGCGCCAGCTGAATGGGAAATACTATGGTGAGTATTGTTGCTGTATTATTTTCTGTGTTTTTTTTATTTTGACAATACTGTATAAATATCGGTGCGATTCCAAAGTCAAGCGATTCTCCTGTAAGCAATATCATTGGCTGAGCGGCTTCTACAGTACTGCAGATACTGAACAATTGGTGGAACGCTAGGCGCATGCGCATGTGAACAGGAGAAAATTATTGGTGGAGCTGGCTGGGTACTTCTTTAGGGGGCTGACCATTACTGTACATTAAAACTTTTCTTTTTGTTTTTCCTCAGAAAAGAAAACGGCTAATGGGGGGATTTCGATGGATAATATCGCGTTGTGTAACAATGCCTGCACATTGCTGAATCGGATTTAAAACCCCACGTGTACAGTTTTTTTTGCCCTTGTTATTGATTAGGATAGAATACTGTACCTGAAACAGTACTGTATGCTGATGTTTATCGGGCCGTACAATATACTGTGTAATAAACCCGAAAAAATAAAACTATGCATTTATTCTACATGTACACTGGCGACATGTTTTATTGAAGCACGGCTAGCACCGCAAGCCGGGGGAAGCCCCGGCGTGCTAGCCGCACTCCCTCAGCGTGCCGCGCATCACCGATGCGCGGTCACGTGTCATCGGGTGCCTGCGCCCCCTGCACGCGCGTCCAGGTCTCCCCGAGGGAGCCCTGGTGTCCAGCGATGTGGGGGACGGCGGCAGGGAGTTCCGGGGGACCCGGCGGACCCTGCAGCGGGAGGGAGAAAGCCCCGATCGGAGGGCGCTCCTCCGCTGCTTCGGCGCGCGCCCGGCACCCTCCGGCGCTCGCCAGGTTACTGCTGCGGCCGAGAACGGGCAAATGCTCGAATAAACTCGGTCGCAGCAGTACAGTATCATTTACATTATGTGTCTTCTACAGTATACAGTGCCAGGTTCCTAACATCTATGGACAAAATGAATTTTATTTCTAGGTGCCCTAGAACAGAAGTTCCCACGCCAATTGGCCGTGAACTTGACCGAGGCCCTAGTTCCCTCGCCAATTGCGCGATCATTGCTCTTTTTTGACAATGTTGCCGATCTTGCGGCTTTGCGGTCTGGCAGTACAAAACCAGTGCAGTAAGCCTCGACATTTGTTACACTGTCAAAGGAGCAAATGGAAACAATGTAAGACAAATCAACAAGTTCTTTTATTGGTGGAGTAAGTGCAAAAACATTTATTTACAAATACTGTACAATGTTGAAACATTTTAAGTAACATCACCTTTATTAAAGAAACACAGTATACAGTACAGTACAGTGGGATGGTGCGCAACACTGTCAGTCAGACCTGCACCAGTACAGTCCTAGAGGGCAGCAAACAGGGCAGGTTTTCAGGGCAACCTTGAAAACCATGCCTGTTTGCGGCCCCCAGGGACTGGAGTCATGCATGTCCTGTGTAAAAAAACACACAACAACATCTTCTTTTTTTAAGTACAGCAGGTACTGTAGGTCAAAACATGTACAGTACAATACAGTTCAGCACAACAGTATGGTCTCACAGAAAGTCCTCCACATTGTCTGTCCATGGCCGATTCCTTGCATGGCGCAAAACACCATTAATGCAGGTCTCGAACGCCTTTCATTACAGGATCAGTAATTGGATAAAAGCGCCGCATTTCATCCACAATGTTTTTCCTTAAATTGAAAGGAAGCGCCTTTTTTACGCGATTCCCATCGTAGTTAACTTTGAAGGCCCAGTCGCAGTACAATGAGTAGGGAACATGGTGCTTAAAAATGAACAAGGCATACTTGTGGGGTACACCAGCTCTCTTCACCCTATACTTCTCCCTGATCTTCGGTGGCAGATCGCACAGGGTGATGTCGGGCACCGTATCGATGCGAGTGGGTGTAGGTCTTTTGGGAGCGGGTGTGCTTGAGGCGACGGGCGATGGTAGGTTGTCTGGGAGGAAGCTTTCCTCCGGTCGTGGTCGCCATGTTGTCTCCTGGCGTTGTCTTGAGGTGGTTGTCATGTCCTCCTCAACGGCATACTGGTACATGTACACTACATCTTCTGGTGGAGGGGGTGCGCTTGGTGATGGAAGGGGGTCGAAGGTCTCATTCATCACATCCATGTCACCCCCCTGCTCCGGCGTCAGGGAAACAGGGGCATTAGCACCAAGCAAATAATGTATGCCCGCTATGTCAGCCTCTATCTTCTCCATCCGTCGATCCATCCATTGATCCATTTGTAGCATCCGTTGCTCCACATTTAACATTGTCTCCAGAAGCAGATCTATCTTTGCTAGCACAATAGAATTCCCAGGGAGATCCACACTTATCCCATTCAGCATCCGGTCTAACGAGCTGCTTCTTGTGCATGGCATCTGGACAGCTGGGGGGATGGGTGCAAAGGAGGATGAGATGGGGGTTCCATGGACAGAAGCGGCATCGACATCGAGGAAGAGTGGAGGAGGTGACCTGTGGATACCCGATAGAGGAGAAGCGGCAGCGTCGTAGAAGAGGGATGGAGAAAGTGACCTTTGGATTTCTGGGCGAGAAGCAGAGTCGTCCAAGAGCAAAGGAGACAGTGACCCGTGGATTTCAGAGGCGTCGTCGTCGGATGGAACCGGAGAAGATGGGGGTGGAGAAGACGGGCTGAAGATTTCCGGGACAGCTACAGCAGAGTCGTCGAAGTGTATGGGAGGAAGTGGTCTGCGGGTTCGATGGGTTGGCTCCCATTCATTTTGCATCAAGAGTACATCACCGTATATCTTCTTGACATAATGAGGCTTACGTCTAAGAAAATCCTTAGCCTTTGGGGTCAGCGGAAGGTTTTCTTTATTGGCCTTAGCCTGTCGCTTTTGCCTTGGCATGGAAACTGCAACCGCCTTTCGCTTTTTCAGCTTGACAGGCACGGCAGAGGCGAGTGGGTTCCTGCGTCCATAGAATCGGGGTTGCTCCATGGAAGCAGGTGGCACAATGCAGTATCTGGACAAGGGGAAGTTCAGATAAAGATCATGGAGTGGTGGGCTATGCAAAGTGTGTAACCTTTTATGCATGGCGACCAGGTACAGGTGTTGAAAGTGGGCGTACTCTAATGTGAGTCATTACCGTATAAATACACCATCCATTTTGTGTATTGACTGCACATAGAATACACATCGACTAAACATCGAATACACATTCTTGTGTTTGTATTTCTTTCTACTCGCAGCAATGCCTGTTAAAAAGATTTCAAAGGAGCTCAGCATGCGAATTAAGGAGATGTACACGAGCGGACACCGAATTGCTGCTATCCAGCGCTGGTTAGCTACTTCTGACCTCGTTGTGCCAGCAACCACCGTGAGCTATCATGCATACGGGAAAAACAGAGACCGCAAAAGGGCACCAAGGGTAACTAACGCGTAAGTATATTTATAAAACTTAACAAAAAAAATATAGCAAACTGTACGTACTGTACTGTTCATACATACTGTTCATACTGCGTTTTAGGAAGTGCCGTAGTTACAATCTGAAGACTTTGTATTTACAAAAGAGCTTTTATTTATTTGCAGTTCTGTATCTAATACTGTTGTTATTTCTGTTGATTTATATTACAACATAGTTTGTATATTTATATTTATAGTACAACAGTATACATTGTTTGTATCACATAGAAACAGATGGGTGTGATGCTCTAAATTGAGACCAGTCCTTGTTGGACATCCAGTATAATAAAGGTCCACAATGGGTTAACCTTAACAACGTTGGAGTGCCCCCAATAGAGTTGATTGACAACTGGTGGGACAGACGTGGAGTCAGCCAGACCCTCACTAGATTATAATATCACAAACCCAGACCAGTGTTGTAGAAATAAGTGGTCAATGACCATGGTAAGCAGGAATAAATGAAAAGCACTATGGCTCTTTACCTGTACTACCAAGGGGGCACTCATGTCGTCGGCGGCGTGCAGTCCATCTTGTGAAGATCCGGAGGAATAGAGAGCGTTGATGGCGCACTGCCAGGGGATCCTGAGAGAGTCAATCAGGAAAAAGAAACAGCCAGGCCACTCCAAAGATGAAAAAATGGTGTTAGGTTTATTGCATGCTGATAAACACACAGGGAACGGACAAATAAACGCACCTACGCGTTTCGTAGTAAGTGTACTTTATCAAGGTCTCGATAAAGTACACTTAGTACGAAACGCGTAGGTGCGTTTATTTGTCCGTTCCCTGTGTGTTTATCAGCATGCAATAAACCTAACACCATTTTTTCATCTTTGGAGTGGCCTGGCTGTTTCTTTTTCCTGATTGACTCTCTCAGGATCCCCTGGCAGTGCGCCATCAACGCTCTCTATTACATTGTTTGTATATTTATATTTATCGTACAACGGTATACTGTATATAGGATGTATATATTACAACAGTATATATATTTTGTATATTTATAGTTCAACAGTATATATACTTTGTATATTTATATTTATAGTACAACAGTATATATTTTTGGTATATTTATATTACAACATTATATTTATATACATTTTATATTGCTGCATATTAATAAAACAATATATTTTCTTTACATTGTAGGGAGACAACTCTTCTGGTGGACAAAATAAGTGAGAAGAATGATGAGAGGAGTGCATTAAGGGTCAAAAACACTCTGCAGGAAAAGCACAATCTGACTGTATCTGAGAGCAGCATAAAGAAGATGAGACGCAGCATTGGATGGAAATATGGACGTGTGAGGTTAGTACTGGACAGTACAGGAGGTAAAAGTGTTATTTAGCAAACTGTACTGTACCGCTAATTTTTTTTATTCCTTGTCATTACAGAGCGTACCCCATGATACGGGACGCAAACAAAATCAAAAGAGTGGTCCAGGCCCAGGCATGGATCGACAGTGGGGAGACTTTCCATGATTGCATCTTCACTGATGAGTCTACCGTGTCGCTGGAGAGATTTGCAAGCTTTGCATTCCATAAAAAAGGCCGCATATCTTTGAAGCCACAGCCAAAACACCCTGTGAAGCTGCATGTGTGGGGTGCAATCTCTAGGCGTGGACCGGGTTGCATTGTCATCTTTGAAGGTAAAATGTATCAAATATAATGTCACCTAATGCACTGAACTTTACTAGTGTTGCCTTACTGTATGCACTGTACTGTACTATTGTGCAGTTTTTTGAGCACTTTTCTTGCTATAGGAATCATGAATAAAGCTTTCTTCCAAGACAACATTGTGCCCGAGATGTGCAATACATCACACGCGAGTTCCCCAATGGTCACCGCTTCTACCAGGACAACGATCCGAAGCATACCGCGTCAACAGCGCATATCCTTGCGCGCGGCATCAACTGGGTGAAGACGCCTGCGGAGTAAGTGCAGTAGACCATGTCCCATTTTTGTTCCCCACTATTTTTAGCTCTTAAACCAATTGTCCTTTTTTTCCAATGACAGATCGCCAGACTTGAATCCGATCGAAACGGTCTATAAGTGTTTTTCTGCAGAGTGTTTTTAACCCTTAATGCACTCCTCTCATCATTCTCCTCACTTATTTATTAAGACCATATCCAGAAAGTGGCAAAACCCTCCAAAAAGGACGAGTTGTTGAAAGGCATAATGAGTTTTTGTAACGATGTACTCACCGTGGAACGCTGCAATAAATATATAGACCATATTGCCACTGTGTTGCCCATTGTCATCGCGCGTAATGGGCAAGCATCAGGAAAGTAGTACTGTGCTGTAGTATTGTAAGTACAGTATGATACAGGTAAGTATGGCACAGATTTTTTCTTTCCAGATAGTCAGAGTATACAGTAGTTAGTTTTTTCTTTACAGAGAGAGCGGCATCAGCCATCAGGTTACAGTACATAGAATTTAACAGTAGTCAGAGTATACAGTAGTTCCAGTATACAGTAGACTAGTTTGACAGTACTACAGTAACTGCCTACTAACTGCTCAATTTTTTTCTTTCCAGAGAAAGCAGCACCAGCCATCTACAGTAGTTCTACACATCACACAATGCCATAATACAGTAAGCACATACAGTACAGTACAGTAACTGCACTAATTTTTTGTTTTCTTGTCGTTTCAGGAAAAAAGGGTGGCCTGGGGGGAGGTGGGTTGTTGTGTCCAGTCTAATCTGTTTGTACAGTAAAATGTAAAGTATATAAACAGCAGTAATGATGTACATAAAACCTCTCCTCTCTCAATGAACTACTGTAATGTAGACAGAATGAGGAACAAGATAAAGACGGAAATAATTATATTACTATATATACAGTAGAGGCAACTCTTATTCTAACAAAAACCAGTGGCAATTCCCCAAAAGACCCAGGTACACCCAGGTACATTCTGAATACATGCCTTAAACTTTCCTTAAACTAGCCCCAGCATTTCTGCATTGATTAATGGCCTATCAGATTAACAGCGGGGGTCCCTGGCAGTCCCATTCAAACTGAATTGGACTGCCAGGGATCCCTGCTGTGTTAATACTATGGGTCGTTAGTCAATGCAGAAATGCCTTAAACGTGCCTCAAACTAGCCCAGAACATACCCAGCACATACCCAGAATGTAACCCGGCTAGTTTACAGCAAATGTTAGAATAAACGTAGCCTCTACTGTACAGTATACAGTATATATTATACAGTACATTACAGTATATATTATTAAATAATATTCTTATAAATGTGCATTATTCATGTTTCCCCATGTTTTACAAATGTTTTCTAAATGGTTATCCAATTTCAATCTGCCAAAAGAACTTAATGAAGACTGCATTATATATTATTCATGATTATTTTTATATTTGTATTTTTTGGTTCCTGATAAAATAAAATAAATATTTATTCATTTTCCTGCTAATCATAATCATTGACAACCACCCCGACAGTATATTGTAAGAATGAATGAAAAAACAACATGAATAAGTTAATGGTTTTTTTACTCTCAATTCTCACAATGCTGTGCACATCAGATTTACATTTCAAATTCGAGAGGGGATTTTCCAAAGCGTTACCGTAAACAAAGCCTCTAAGGGTTGGGGGGGATGGTGTGATTACACGCAGGCGCACTGAGGCTTTGTAGCTCGGCTATGGACGGATTAAGAACACAATGGCAATATTCAGAAGATTAACAACGCTGTGGAGAGAGGGGGTTGGTAGGGTGACTCATGCGCTGTACGCAGCAAGCTCCCATCTCTAAAAGGATTAGAATACACGCAGGCGCAGTCAGCCGATTGACGCTAGGCTAGGGACGGATAAAAAACACAATGACTACAGTAACTACAGAAAATGAGCAAAGCGTTGTTGTGTGTTTTTTAACACAGGACATGTCCAAATGGAGTCCTATTAAAGTTGGTAATCAAGGATGCTCACGTCAACGATGTGATATGAAAAAAAGAAGAAAAACAAATTATGGTGCAGTAACTCAAATTAGGAGGTGAAAAGGTGGGCTAAACACACAAGACAAACAGGACATACAAACCAAGACAAACACACATGAAACGTAACACTAGCACAGGCCTATTAATAAAGAAATGCTGATTTAATAAGGTGGAGGGTGAATGAGACACGCATCCGGAGGGGCAAAATTACAACCCTACTCACAAGATGCCAGATAAAACAAGCAGCGAACTGGGGACATGCAGCTGGGCTTCCAAGATGGCGACCGGGATCCTCTCACTGGCGTCCTCACGTGACAGGGGTGAAAGGCTGAATCCCTCAGGTGATACAACTTCCGAACGGATGTGACGTCACGTCCGCTGGAGATCCACACCGGACGTTCTTAGAGCACTAGTCCTCCACTGGTGAGCCGCAATGTCCTCAAAAGTCAACCGCTTGACTTGACTAAAAATCGCCAGATACACACTTCTCCAAACCTGGAACAGCACTAAAAACACTGGAAACTTCCCGACGCGTTTCGTACGCATGCGCGTACTTCTTCAAGGGATGTGCCAACCCCTTGGACTCTATGGTATATATACCATCAGTCCTGAGCTCTGATTTGTTAATTAATGGTTGTATTAAATTAACCCCATATTGGGCATACTCGAGGCGGCACTGGGGGATAGGCATATGCTAAACAAATACACAAAAAACACAAAAAACTTAGACAACATTAAACATAATGACATTAATACATAAGAACATTAAAACATTAAAACATTAAAAAGCATTAAGAAAATAAATATTAAGAGGCAGACAATTGAATGATTCACAAAAAAGCCTTAAGTTCAAAGTCTATGTTTAACCCTTTAGGGGACATAGTTTTCAGTTCATATATCCAGTAAGCTTCACGCATACTGGCCTGCTGGAGTCTATTTCCCCCTCTTGGGTTAACATCAACTATCTCGATAGCCTGACAGCAAAGACCATTAGGGTTTTGCTGTCAGGCTATCGAGATAGTTGATGTTAACCCAAGAGGGGGAAATAGACTCCAGCAGGCCAGTATGCGTGAAGCTTACTGGATATATGAACTGAAAACTATGTCCCCTAAAGGGTTAAACATAGACTTTGAACTTAAGGCTTTTTTGTGAATCATTCAATTGTCTGCCTCTTAATATTTATTTTCTTAATGCTTTTTAATGTTTTAATGTTTTAATGTTCTTATGTATTAATGTCATTATGTTTAATGTTGTCTAAGTTTTTTGTGTTTTTTGTGTATTTGTTTAGCATATGCCTATCCCCCAGTGCCGCCTCGAGTATGCCCAATATGGGGTTAATTTAATACAACCATTAATTAACAAATCAGAGCTCAGGACTGATGGTATATATACCATAGAGTCCAAGGGGTTGGCACATCCCTTGAAGAAGTACGCGCATGCGTACGAAACGCGTCGGGAAGTTTCCAGTGTTTTTAGTGCTGTTCCAGGTTTGGAGAAGTGTGTATCTGGCGATTTTTAGTCAAGTCAAGCGGTTGACTTTTGAGGACATTGCGGCTCACCAGTGGAGGACTAGTGCTCTAAGAACGTCCGGTGTGGATCTCCAGCGGACGTGACGTCACATCCGTTCGGAAGTTGTATCACCTGAGGGATTCAGCCTTTCACCCCTGTCACGTGAGGACGCCAGTGAGAGGATCCCGGTCGCCATCTTGGAAGCCCAGCTGCATGTCCCCAGTTCGCTGCTTGTTTTATCTGGCATCTTGTGAGTAGGGTTGTAATTTTGCCCCTCCGGATGCGTGTCTCATTCACCCTCCACCTTATTAAATCAGCATTTCTTTATTAATAGGCCTGTGCTAGTGTTACGTTTCATGTGTGTTTGTCTTGGTTTGTATGTCCTGTTTGTCTTGTGTGTTTAGCCCACCTTTTCACCTCCTAATTTGAGTTACTGCACCATAATTTGTTTTTCTTCTTTTTTTCATATCACATCGTTGACGTGAGCATCCTTGATTACCAACTTTAATAGGACTCCATTTGGACATTACATTCTATTGGTTTGGTTTTCATTAATTCACTGTGGCGCCGGTTCTTCTTTTTTTCTAATTGTGCTTTGACTGACTGTACTGTCAGTGTTTACCTGGCTGCCAGTTTTTTTAACATATAAGTGTTTTAATTTATATACTAGCGCTGTTTTACACCATTCTTTTTTCTGTTAACACAGGACATGCATGACTCCAATCCTTGGGGGCCGCAAACAGGCACGGTTTTCAAGGTTGCCCTGAAAACCTGCCCTGTTTGCTGCCCTCTAGGACTGTACTGGTGCAGGTCTGACTGACAGTGTTGCGCATCATCCCACTGTACAGTATTTGTAAATAAATGTTTTTGTACTTACTCCACCAATAAAAGAACTTGTTGATTTGTCTTACATTGTTTCCATTTGCTCCTTTGACAGTGTAACAAATGTCGAGGCTTACTGCACTGTTTTTTTACTGCCAAACCGCAAAGCCGCAAGATCAGCAACATTGTCAAAAAAGAGCAATGATCGCGCAATTGGCGTGGGAACTAGGGCAATTGGCGTGGGAACTTCTGTTCTAGGCACCTAGAAATAAATTCATTTTGCCTATAGATGTTAGGAACCCCCTCACTTGACCGCAACAGGGTCCAACCAGTAATGGCTGCGAGAAAGGGTCACGCCGGCGAGGAGGGTCCTATCATTGACCGTAATGGCGGAGAAAGCCGCGCTGCTTTGAAACGGCTAAGTCAGAATGAGCAGAAACCTGGAACCCATAGCTCCGGTTCTGTTCAACCTAGAGGGCTCATATTCGGTCACCATGTAGTCCTAGTTCCGGCAGGATTGCATGGCAAATAGAGACCCTCTCGTGGCAACAGAACGGAGTCAGGGTAATCGCGCAATTGGCGTGGGAACTAGGGCCTCGGTCAAGTTCACGGCCAATTGGTGTGGGAACTTCTGTTCTAGGGCACCTACAAATAAAATTCATTTTGCCCATAGATGTTAGGAACCCCCTCATTTGACCCCAACAGGGTCCGACCAGTAATGGTTGATACAGTGTGTAGCACTGACATGTGAAAGGAGATACAATATTGCCAAAAGGGCTACTCAAACAATGTCAGTAGCGAGGGTTGCCTTTACACTGCTACAGTACAGTACTGTACACGCCTATGCATTTCAACAATTTTCAAATGAGACATACAGTACAGTACCGTACAGCAGCACAGCACGCAAATGCATGTACTTTAAATATGCAATTTTACTATTACCGCGCACGCACAGACTGTGTACTGACGTAGGTTGAATGAACCGCGAAGGTATTAGACTTCAAAGACAACAGCTCGCAAACACCCCCATGAGTTTTTACACGGCATTGCAGTATTGCAGACAGCGAGAATAAAATGCTTAAATCACGGGCGCGAAAATAGCGCAATTCACTCCGGGCGAAAACGACACAAAACCGCACATAACCGGGATAATCTGAAATTCGCGGAGCTAGCCGAGTTAGAATAAAGGGTGTTGCCACTGTATGTGAAGTCTCTCCTTTACTCATTACTACACAAGTCTCACGTGCACTGAAGGTGTGCATTCAGAATATAGTTGTGTTAATTTTCAGTTATCAAAATACATGATTTAATGTGTATATTTCATGTAGACCATGTCCTACAGATATAGCATCACTTACTTTGGCAGGGGTGCAATGAGTTACGGCATGAATACTTTGTTGTCTGCACCTCGTCTACAACCGTGCCGCACTTCGTCTGCCACTTGGCTACTCTCAGCTGGAGTAGTTATTTATGCCATTATTTATGCTATTGCAGTTTAGTACGTGGCCAGCAGGCGGTGCACTGAAAATCTTTGTCTATGATATTCTGGGTTCTACAATAAAGTAACCCCGCAGGTGTCTGTAAACATAATTAAAATGTCTCTTTGTCTAATGACCTTGTACATCTCCACGGTTGCAGTTTCACAGTTAATTTAAAAAAATCTCTGCATTTACCAAATCTGTCTCATAACCTTTCTACTGTACATGGCATGGGACATTGTGCTTTCTCCATGCCACACAAGACTGGCTTGCAGTTATATTTATATGATAGATTGTGCCATTCAAGACGGGACAGATAAGAGTGCAATTTTTGCTGTGGTACGTGCAAGGCATGCAAACTTTTAAATCAACAGAGAAAAAGTTTTGACTCATTTGCCACAGGGGAATACTTTGAAATAAAGGATTGCATATCATGTAATGCAACTTTTGTAATATATCTATTGGAATGCCCCTGTGGCAAACAGTATATAGGGCTTACTAAATGCCAGTTAAAAGTCTGAATTTTAGAACGCGCCAGAAATATTAAGATTGGTTATGATAAGCATACAGTAGCGTGTCACGCCATTTTAAAACTCATCATAACAATGACCCCTCACAAATGAATTATAAAGGTATACAGACTGTAGCCCCAAATTGTAGAGCAGGGGATAGACTAAAGGCTCTCTCTAAGCAAGAGAGCTTTTGGATCTTTAAAATGCAAACATTATCACCGGAAGGTTTAAATGATGAGTTAGATGTATGGTCTCTCTATTGATTTAGACCTACATCAAGACCACAGTTTTCCATCTTTTTTATTAATTCTTAATAATATATGTTTAATATTTATAAAGGTATCTATATTTATATACATATTTTTAACTATTTTATTTCTTTTGACCAGTTATTCTATCCTAGTTCTTTATAGTCGGTTTGTTCGTAGTCTAGTTTGAATATCTCTTTAAGCTCTGCATAATTATTTCAGCTTTCAAAACCCTAGAATTGTGCCTTTATTCAACATTTTTGGGCCTCCTCTTTTAACTTTAATATTACATGTTTACTATTATAGAGGATTGCACTAATACTGTTTTCTATCTCATTTCAGTGCGGATGTTTTTTATTGTTGTTTTTTAATACAGTTAACTAATAAAATGATTTTGAGTGTATTAGTGTATCACATAGTGCTTTTTATTTTAGTAATTTATTGTAGCATTATGTTATTGGCATTTGCTATATGGTAATTGTGATTAGTTACACCATTGCGGAGTTCCGTGATTGGTGGAGACCACCTCCCAGTTTGGGACAATCATTGAATCTCACATGTTATTTAAATGCTGAGTTTAATTACTTGCATTTATATCCCTGAAGAAGTTTTGTAACGAAACGCGTAGGATTTGTGTTTTATTAAGGTATATACCTCTATTTACATGTGAGCACGTTTGAACTCTTGTAAGCGATTGGAAACAGCGTTACTTTGTTTCACCTACTCCGTTCCCAAATACATCTGACGAGCACTCAATGACGCGGGTCGAGTGACGTCTATCAGGAGACTGCAGGAAATTCTGTGCAGGATTCAGTGTCGGAGTGAGTAAACAACACTGAACTTTGGCAAGGAGATTTGAGGGGACTATAATCCAAGCAGCTGTTGAGCAGTGTACTTGATATACAGCTGGGACCTGTATCCAGAGTTGAGATGGTGTCAGGAAGCTAAGATGGTGTCTGCAACTGACGGACTGATTACCAGTGGATGCCGAATCCCGCTGTTGTTTGGAGGAGGAACCTGTGTGAACGCTGTTCCAGTTGGTAACATGTGCCAACATTTATGTATTGCCTGATAACATCATTCTTTATGTACGTGCAATTATCACCACCTTCACTTTATTTCAATATATTTTAATTGATTACACTATGAGTTGTGCGCCGTCTGTTCTTTTTTCCTTTAAGAGTGCAACTCTATCTGAGATCTATCAGTATATCGTTAAGAAGAACGAAAAAAAAGGCAAGAAGAATACCTGATCTTGACTGTTCATCCCAGGAGCTTGAGGCTCCCAGGCAGTCTTCACTTAGCAGTCATTGGTCCTCACCCCCAAGGGGAGGAATGAACCTCCACTTCCCAAGGTGAGGGATTAACTGACTGCCTTTTGCAGAACCCACTAAAACATACAGCAGGAGCGGCCAAACTATGAGGGGATGTGATCACACCAGCTAACTATTAACAATAGCACTACCTGCTCTTACCAGGATTTAGGTGTCAGGCTGGGGGGAAATTAGTGAGGGGCTACACTCTCCCCCTGGTGAAATCCTCATTGTCTCGCACAAGGCAATATTTTATTATAACATCTAAGCTAAACATCCACAAACAACAGTATTTGCGTTAACACAAGATTACATGCATCTTAGAATAACCTGATACATAATTATAGCACAGCATGACATAATATGTATACACATTATCTGTAAACTGTAGGCAGCATAGATCAACACCATGACACATTCTCAATAATAATGTGCAGGATCTGGCCTCATGACTATCTCACCCCAATGATCAGAAACATTAACTGGGTAGCAACACTTCCTTCCCTGCTCACCCACATATTCCATCCTGTCTATGCATATATTTTCCTTTGGTTCAACAGTCAAACTACTTTCCTCCCACCAACACAGAGTAGCTTTCCCTGGGTCACCATTGTCGGTACACTTAGGGGATACCTCTGCTACAAGGTAAGACAAGGATCTAGGATGTAAACACTTGTTAATGAGAGACATAGTACAAGGAAATATCTCACCCACATTAGGACCAGGCATAAAAGCAGTATATTAATAGTGTGGCAGGACGACCTCGCGGCGGGGTCAGTAAGACGCTAGACACGGTGGGAAACGTTCAACTATAGTGGTTTATTAGCCACAACCAAAATAAAGTATGGGTGCACTGTTCCTTTAAGAAACTACTTTCTTGAAAATTAAAGCCTGTTCCCTTTAGGGAAACTAACTCACTTCTTGAGCCCTTACTAACAAGACAGCCAGCTAATCTGGTCATGCCCAAAACATATGCAACACAAAGTATAACCAATAAGCATACTAATAAAGTCTTATCTGTTGCAGCTCCAAACAGCAAACAGGAACACGGTTCCGGGGAGCAGGCTGTGTCCAGCCTCGCAGCAATGTTTATCTTTATCCTGGGTATCCTGGTCCCAGCAGCAAAGCTCCTCGCAGGACTGGGGACCAGAGCAGCAGCAGCTGCTACGGCTTCCAAGCCGGGAGAGTTCTCTCCACCTTCCTGTGGAAAAACAAGCTCACCTTGTGTGAGCAACTTCCTGCTTTTTAAAGCACTTGTTTCACTCATGAGTTCAGCCCCTGTTTAATCAGTCTTCAGCTGTGCTTTCTCTGTCTGAGGAGATTAACACTCAGTGATCTGGCTGCAGCATCTCTCCATTCACTGTCACAGCCTACTGAGTCAGTGACTCTGTCACATATCCCTCTCCCCAGCGAAACATTGTCCTGTGGAGCGACCCGTGCACCATTCCCGTGCACCAGCATCTTTGTCGCCAATGTCTGACGTCGGCCCTTCCCTCCCCCTTTTTTTTCTTGCCTTCCAATTTAGGCATTTTCTTTTTGGGGTAATTACCAGGCCATCTGGGCCTGAGGACTGGTACCTCACTATCTCCTTTAATTCAGATGCAAGACTGAAATCTTGTAAAACTATGGAGTCCTCCAAGGCTTGTTTGGCTTCGTTAAGCTGCACTCTTAAATCTGCAATCTTTAACTGTAATTTCCTTGATTTCGCGGCATCCGCTGGTATATCCACGCTAACAATTGGCTCTCGCAGCTCAGAGACTATTTCTGCCACAATCTGAATTCTCCGGTCATCATCTTTAACAATACGGAGCAATAATTCCACTAGACACGTTAGAAGTGAAGTTGGTGTATTAGGTATCACAAGCATCTCTTGTAGGACAGCAAGAAGGCGTTTCCTGCCTCCTTCTTCACTGGTATCTAGACAGCCGATTATAAGAATCAGCTGCTGAAATATAAATTCTTTAATCAGCATGTCTTCAATTTGTGTCATATATCCGCTTTTTGTTCTTCTGTGAGAACAGCAGGGTTTTGAATATAACTTAAGAGATAGTCTGCATAGACAGCGGGCTCTGGTAAAACATGTTCCAGTGCAGCCTCCCCTTCATCATCCTTTGACTTTATCTCTACCGCCACCTTTTCCTTGGACTGCTTCAGTGACCCAAACGTCTGTCTTGGGCTTGTAAGCTTTTCCTCCAGCTTCATCTGAGAAACCTCCTGCTGGGCAGCAGTAGAGTCCAACGTAGCGTCCTGCTCAGACTTTAGAGACTCGAGCTCCTTGCCTAGGTCACACTTTTGTTTCTCCGCCATCCTGCGGCCAGCCCGCTCAGACTCCAGGTCCTTCCTAAGGTCTTGAAGCAGTCCTTCTGCCTTTCTTTTTTCACTCAGTGCGGCTGCTAGTTCATCTTCGTTAGAATTGAGTCGCGATTCTACTTCTCCTAGCAGACTCAGAGCAAGGCTTAAATCTGTCTCTCTTTCTTTATTCTGAACCTGCAGCTGCTGGTGCTCCTCCCGGACCTTGTCTAGCTCCAGCTGTAGCCGGGCCCCCTCATTGGTCGTGTAGTCCAGCCGCTTGTGGATATCAGCCATCTCAGTTTCATGGTGCAACATCAGGCAGGCCACCTGACGGACACCTCCTCCGTCTTGGCACGCTGCATCTCGTGCTCAGCCATCTGCGTTTGCAGCTCTTCAATCTGATGCTGCCAGTCCCCTCTCATGGCCTTCACCTCTTCCCGGTGCTTACTCTGGGTTTGCACCAACGCCTCCTCCATCTTTTTGAGCTCTGCAGTTCTTGTCGCCAGTATCGCTGTTGCTTCTGTCTTCCAGGCTTCTTTCTCCTTGGCATACTGACTCATGGAGATGGAGTTGCCTCTCTGCTTCTCCAGCTCTTGCTCCAGGCTTTGGACCTTCTCATGTTCCCTCTCACACAGAGTCACCTGGCTTCTAAGCTCCGCCTCCAGCAATGCTCTTGTGGCGCTCAACGTGATCTTCAGCTGCTCCAGGGCGAGGCATTCTTTTTCCAGCATTTTCTCTGCATTCTGCAGAGCAGCCTGTACTTCATTTTTTCCTTGCGCCAATTGTGTCTTCACTTTCTGCGCTTGGTGAAGCTTCTCAGTCCCATCACTGACCTGACCAGTCAGGTTTAAAACCTCTTCCTTCAGGTTTATATTTTCCATTTTCACAGTCTCTATATCCCTTAGGACCGTTTCATTGGCTTTCTTCAAAGTACCCAGCTCTGCCCCTAGCGATGCTCTTGTGGCGTACAGCGTGGCCCTCAGTTCCTCATGCTATTCTGTGGGGACATACTGGGTACTCAGCCGTTCCTGTAGCACTCGCTGCTTCTCCTTGGCTGCTTGCAGACTTGCATGTAGCTATTGCAGCTGGCTCTGCCATAAGTGCGTTGCCTGTGTGTGCTGCTGCAGGGAGACACGTTGCATCCTCTCTGCATTCTGCAGTGCTTCCTGCACCTCTAGCTTTTCCTGGATCAATTGCTTCTCCACTTTTCCTGCTTGGTGGAGCTTCTTATCACCTTTACTGATTTGATCAGTCAAGTCTGAATTTTTCTGCGTCAGACTTACATTCTCCTTCTTTACAGTCTCTAAATCCCTCAGGGCATTCTCATGGGTTTCCTTCAACATACCCAGCTCTGTGTTTAGACTGTGGCCCTCCTGGCGTGAGAGCTCCAGCTCTGTTTTGAGCGTGCTAGCTTCTTGGTGAGAAACTTCTAAGTCTTTGATGAAGTTTTCCACATCTCTCTGGGACATCTGATAGCATAGTCTCCAGTCAGGACTTGTTCTCTCTGATTCCATGTTAGCAATTGCAGTGTTGGCCTTATTCAAACTTGTCGTCAGCTCCTCCAACTCACTCCGCAAGAGATGCTCTGTTTTCTTTAAAGCCGCATACTCTTGTATAGCTGGGAGTATACACCTCTGTACCTCGGCGTTCGCTTCTCGCTCCCTATTCAATTGCTCCTGCAAGGCATCATAATCACGATGGGCAGTTTGGAGTGCAGAAATTAAGGCCTCTTTTCCCTGGATCAAGGATTCAGCTTCCCTTTGCTCCTCCTTTTCCTTTGCCACCGTTCCTGTGACAATTCTGCCCATCACTCCGGTCTGCAGCACATCTCGGTGGCTTGCTGACTCCTGTTGTCCTGATATCGCAGGCTCAAGTGGTTCGGTCACTTCCTCTGTGACTTGAAAAATATTTTTCTTTTTCTTCTTTCTCTTTGTTTTATTAGTTCCAGAGACATCAGTGGTACTGGGCACACACACACTGGACACTTTTGCAGCTTTCATCTGCAGGTATGTCTCTCTTCTCGGGGCCACATATGCGTCGTCATCATAATCATCATATGGCCTGAAGGGACACTGTTTTGTATGGTTATGTACATTGCAAAACTGACACATGACGGCGGCCATTTTAAAACCCCGGATTTTTTGTTTTTGTTTTCTTCACACCCGACGAGGCAGACTTTGCACAACACACGTAACTTGTATGGGCTTTACAATCTTTGAACCTTCTGGGTTCTTCTTAGGGCAACATCTTTGCCAAAATTCATTTTCACTTTCTTTTTACCAGACAGGGCAAACTTTGCTCACAGCACTTGCTAGCTGCAATTTCCATGCTTCAGCAAAAATCATTTTTTTTTCCGCTTGAGTTCAGTGTCTCAACACATCTTCATCTACTGACCCCCAGAGGCGTAACATCCCACCGCTGCCACCACCTGTGGCAGGACGGCCTCGCGGCTGGGTCAGTAAGACGCTAGACACGGTGGGAAACGTTCAACTACAGTATAGTGGTTTATTAGCCACAACCAAAATAAAGTACAGGTGCACTGTCCCTTTAAGAAACTACTTTCTTGAAAATTAAAGCCTGTTCCCTTTAGGGAAACTAACTCACTTCTTGAGCCCTTACTAACAAGACAGCCAGCTAATCTGGTCATGCCCAAAACATATGCAACACAAAGTATAACCAATAAGCATACTAATAAAGTCTTATCTGTTGCAGCTCCAAACAGCAAACAGGAACACGGTTCCGGGGAGCAGGCTGTGTCCAGCCTTGCAGCAATGTTTATCTTTATCCTGGGTTGGGGTCCCAGCTGGTCCCAGCAGCAAAGCTCCTCGCAGGACTGGGGACCAGAGCAGCAGCAGCTGCTACGGCTTCCAAGCCGGGAGAGTTCTCTCCACCTTCCTGTGGAAAAACAAGCTCACCTTGTGTGAGCATCTTCCTGCTTTTTAAAGCACTTGTTTCACTCATGAGTTCAGCCCCTGTTTAATCAGTCTTCAGCTGTGCTTTCTCTGTCTGAGGAGATTAACACTCAGTGATCTGGCTGCAGCATCTCTCCATTCACTGTCACAGCCTACTGAGTCAGTGACTCTGTCACAATAGGTTAGCAAAGGGTGGTCTGGAAGTTTCCGAGCTACTGTTCACTTCTTATTTGAGAGACATGGAGCAGTACAACATTACCCTGGGCACATCATTAATAAACCCACCCTGCACTATATGGTCCTGTTCAGTCTCTGAAGCAAAAACAGTGTCCTGGGCATGGTTCTCATTGGCACTAGGCCCAGAAATGTGTCCCAATGTCTCGCTTACTTTGCACCAACCTCTGCCTGTTACCGCAAGTACTTTGAGGTCAGCCATGACCTTACTCACCGGAGTGGAGATCATTTCCAGAACCACCCCGGCAGATTAATGTTTGGGGACACCCTCCGGTTGCACCGGATGAATGATGGCAAGAAGTAAAAGAAGTATCATCCGGTACCACCAAAATGGGTGCCTCCATGGGAACCAGCTGGGCTGATGCACCCTCTGGAATCTTCTGACCAGGAGCAGGCACCTCTAACACCTCACAAAAAAAATCCTCCCCAGCCGCAGATATCTTCCGCTTGGGCAGGGTGGCCTCAGATGTCATCACGGATGGTTGGCGGAGCTCCCTCTTGTATCAGATGGCCGCTCTCATGACTCAGGTGCTGATATTGCAGCACTCCATCACTAGTACTGCGATGGGGGCTCCCGCAGCAACTCGATGGTTGCCACTCACAGCAGAAGAACAGGATATCACCTTCTTCACTTTGACGGAAGCAAGCGCTAGGCACGTTGAGGAGAAGAGGCTCTGTCCGGAAGGCACGGAACCTTCAGGGCTCTCTCTCTCAGCTCCAGCGACAGGTAAGTTTCTCTCTTACCATTGACGGCACTCAGTTCAGGCAGAACCATATTCTGCTCCCGGAGCTCTGGAAATCGTGAGAACCTATACGAACAATGTTCAACACTCGCACCTGGGGCAACCTTGTGGGCATTGAATTGGTACAGGACTCTGAATATAGGAAAAAGATTGTACATTTGTGTGGAGATCAAAGAAAATGGCATTATTTCACAAAGTTTTTTAATGTCTAAACTGTCACTTACTATAATCTAATTTAAAAAAAATCAGTTTCCTGAATTCTTCTTTACAATTCCTGGACGTTTGCTAAAAAAACAAAAAAAACAACGGGGACCACGCTTACACCGCGTTATAAGCGGATCCGCGTTATAACAGGGTTGAGCTGTACATTGTTATAATTTTATAAACTAAGCTACAGCTGCGGCACACTTTATTCTAAGAAATCACCGGTTTGTCCCTGGCATGTTCCTGGAATGATCTGTGATATATATATATATATATATATATATATATATACTGTATATATAGTTGCATGATGAAGCCATTGTACAAATTCATGGGTGAAAGGTGGGTATCGGGCCAGTGTGGCTTAACCCCTTAATTACCTTTGCAGTTATTATCTGATAAGGTGTTTAAGGGGTTAATTGATATCTGAATGTAATTGCAATGTATTGGCTTTGTATTGGCTATGTATTTTGTGGGCAAGACAAGGATGTTGCTGGCGACGCACACTTCGTATTGATGAGGTCAGTAGTACTTTATTTATTTTAATATGCTAGTTAATGTTTTTAATAATGGGCAATTAATCTATTATCCCTATCTGGATAATAGTTATTTTGCACATTATTGTACTGTAGGTGTTGGGGGGGGGGGGGGTGTATGTATTGAATGTATAGGCCATGTTTATTTTTTTTACATTCAGGGTTTGTTCCGTGGTTCCGCGTGGGACCTCTGGAGACCACCTGTCACGGGTATCCCACGGGTATCAGGCTGGTGGTTCCACGGGTGACACATGCGGGGATGAAGCGGTGGCCTCACATCTGTGGGGGCACCGCCGACCCGTAGTCTGCGGGGATGAAGCTGTGTGGTCCCACTTCTGTGGGGGCACCGCCGACCCGTAGTGAGCACCCGTGAGTTCCCAAGACCCCCGTGGGAACCACCCAAGGCCCCGCAGACACCTGTGGGTCTGACCCGGGGCTCCCAGACATCCTTGGGCCTACCGTGGGGACCCAATTGTGGCCCACGGTGACACAAGGAGACCACCTGTGGGCCAAGGTGCTGGCGGGACCCACCAGCAGGCCTCCATAACCTGTTTAAAAAGTGCTGCTGGTACCCTGTAGGTCTGTCCAGGTGCCCCGCCAGCCCACCGGGAACTCTCGTGGGGCTGCGTTATGAACCCTGTATGTAAAAGAATAAATCATGTATTTATGTGGGGGCACAGGGGGTGGGTAATGTATTTAATAAAGAGAATGATGTTTATTGTGGGTCACTGTGTTGTTTTTATTGTGGGTACTGGGGGTGAACGGGGGGGTGGGTTCCCAACGGTATGTGGGTAGGCCTCCCTTGTGGGTACTGGGTGAGGGTGGTTAGGCCTCACGGGGGGGAGGTGTTAGTGTGGGAGGATATGTAGGCATCCCGAGTGGTGGGTGAGGGTGGGTTAACCCCTTAATGACTGTAGCGGTTAATTACCGCTATGGTGATTAAGGGGTTAGGGGACATTACTTTGTATGTTTTAATTTTTGTGTCTCTTTTGCAGCAGCGGAGGGGCCATGTGCAGGTGGGTAGTGGGTGTGGGTGTGGTTATTTACACGGGATCCCCCTCCCCCTCCCCACATTTACATACAGTACACTGCACTCACAGAAACACAGGCAGGGAGACTTAACCGACACAATAGGCGGAGGGGGGCTTACACAGATTAGTCAAAGCAGGGAAGTTTAGCAGACACAATAGGGGGAGGGGTTTTTACATACTGTAGATTACAGTCAAGGCAGGGAAGTTTAACACACACAATAGGGGGAGGGGGTCTTACACAGATTACAGTCAAGGCAGGGAGGTTTAACACACACATTAAAAATATGTATTTAATGTATTTATTGTTTATTCTGCCTTAACCCTTCATTGCCTTAGCGGCTATCAGCTATGGTAATGAAGCAGCATTTCTGTATTTTTAATAATATTGTGCAGGAGCAGGGGGTCCCCTGAGCATTAATTTCTGGCTCAGGGAACCCCCTGCTCACTGTACAATATTTTTAAAAATACAGAAATGCTGCTTCATTACCATAGCACATAACCGCAAAGGTAAAGAAACTTCTTTATTGATGTGTGTGTTTTATTCATACTGTAGATGTGCAGAGGGTCTCCGGAGCAGAAACGTTTTGGTTTTAGGTCCGGGAACCCCCTGCTCCCCGAGATACAGGCCCCTTTAGGGGGTGCCGGTATCCCTCTGCTTGGTTTACAGGCCGCGATCACGTGATCGGGACCTTTAAATGCAAAGGGATACCGGCACCTCATAAAGGGGCCTGTATCTCGGGAAGCAGGGGGTCCCCCGACCTGAAACCAATGCGGTTCAGCTCCGGAGACCCCCTGCACATCTACACTATGAATAAAAATATATTTTAAATTTATTTATTTATATTCATGTATTTATTTTTTATTTAGATTTATTTATTTATTTTTTGGGCGGCTGCTGTGTGTGAGTTTTTTTTATTGTGGGTAGCGGGGGTGGGTGAAGGGGGTATTAGCCCCAATGGTGGTTGTTTAGGGCTTGCGGGGGGGTAGCGGGAGGGGTTAACCCCTTCATGACCATAGCGGTATTAACTGCTACGGCCGTGAAGGGGTTAAGTGCACCCGCAACCCCCCTGCAAGTCCTAAACTCACACCAAGGGCCAAATACCCCCTTCACCCACCCCCGCTGCCCACAATAAAGCGGGCACGGTGGGTTAACCCCTTCATTGCCTTAGCGGCTATCAGCTATGGTAATGAAGCAGCATTTCTGTATTTTTATTAATATTGTGCAGGAGCAGGGGGTCCCCTGAGCATTAATTTATGTCTCAGGGAACCCCCTGCTCACTGTACAATATTATTAAAATACAGAAATGCTGCTTCGTTACCATAGCACATAGCCGCAAAGGTAAGGAACGAGTGTTTATTTATATATGTGTTTTATTTATACTGTACATGTGCAGACAGTCTCCGGAGCAGAAACGTTTTGGTTTTAGGTCTGGGGACCCCCTGCTTCCCGAGATACAGGCCCCTTTAGGGGTTGCTGGTATCCCTCTGCTTGGTTTACATGCCGCGGTCACGTGATCGGGACATTTAAATGCAGAGGGATTCCGGCACCTCATAAAGGGGGCTGTATCTCGGGGAGCAGGGGGTCCCCGGACATGAAACCAACGCGGTTCAGCTCCGGAGACCCCCTGCACATCTACACTATGAATAAAAATGTATTTTAAATCATTTTTAATGTGCCGATGTTTGCGCAGAGATAACAGCGGTTCTCTTTCTGCTGCAAACACATCTCGCCAGGGGACAGCCTATAGTATCATTGATGTGCACATACAGTACTGTATGTGTATGTTAGGGGTTATAGGGGTTGTTGTTATACAGTATATACTGTATATATACAGTAAATACTGCATTACAATTCATGAATTTCTCGGCTTCAAAGACAACAGCTCGCAAACGCTCATATGCGTTTTTACACGGCATTGCAGTATTGCAGCCAGCGGGAATAAAATGCTTAAATCACAGCCACGAAAATAACGCAATACACCCCGGGAGAAAACGACACAAAACCGCACATCACCGGGATATTCCGAAATTCGCGGAGCTAGCCAAGTTAGAATAAAGTTGGTCGCTACTGTATGTTTGAATCGTTCATGTGCTTCTCCCCCCAAGTGGCTGTGCTTAGTGCTAAACTGGGATTTCTGCTCTACACGAATGACTGGTGAAAATAGTGGAGCAAAGGAGCACAGCACAAAGTCCATCCATGCAAGGAGAATAAATTCAGGGCAACTCCAAGTAAAAAGTATAAGGTGGTTTAATTATTATTAATTATCTTTCCTTTTATCGATATACACTGGCGACACACTTTATTCGAGCTCGGCTAGTCCCACGAATTCGGGTATACCCGGGTGTATTGAGGTTTGTGACTGTTTTCTGCCCGAGTGCATTGGGTTATTTTCCAGGCAGGGATTGAAGCATTTTATTCCCGCTGGCTGCAATACTGCACAGTATATATATATATACTGCATTACAATTCATTAATTTATGCCATCTGGTAGACACGCGAAGCATTGCAGCTGTCACGGGAGACTCCTGTGGCGGGTAGGATCTCGGTGGCCGGAACAGCACGAGCGTAGTAGGGGTCACAAGCAGGGGTCCGAGGCAGGCGGCAGGTAGCGACGTCAGATAACAAGCAGGGGTCCGAGGCAGGCGGCAGGTAGCGAAGTCAGGTACAAGCAGAGGTCGGCAACGAGGAGACTGGAACAGGACAGGCGGGGCAGGACAGGGACTAAGGACAGGGAGCAGGGACTGAGACCGGGGAGCAGGAATAACCAAGAACAAGCCAGATTACTAGCAAGGACCTTTACTGTGAGCAGACTACAATACAGGTACAGGTACAGGAAACAGGTCAGGATCAAAGACAGGCATGAGCATACTGTAGGAGTCTGACTAGCAAGCAAAGGCAAAAGCAACAGACAGGAAGCAAGCTATAAAGGACAGAGACAGGAGCAACAAGAAGACAGAGACAGAGGAACCCAGAGCCAACAGAAGACAGCAGCACACCCAGTGGACAAGGAAGCTATGGCTAGGCAGGAGGTCTAGGCAATCCTGACATTACTCCCCCCTCTCAAGAGCGTTCTCCGGACGATCCTCCAGGCTCTTCCCGGAGGCCTTGATGAAATGGCGACTCAAGGTGACCCACCTCTGGTGGCTTGTCAGTGGGCAGAGGGTACTCCACAGGTACATTTGGTGCAGCAAGGAACCTCCGAATGGGTGCGTTCAACCCAAAAGCAGGGGCAGAGAAGCCAGTAGATCCTCCTGACAACCCTCCTGGTTTAGCAAGGTGTCCCTGATGGAAGGCCGACTCACGATGGCCTTCGGACAACACTCCAAGTTTTGCAGGAACATAGGGATCAGCAACAACTCCGGACAACCCTCCAGGCTTTTCAGGGAAATCTTGATGGAAGGCCAACTTAATGTGTACGTCAAGTGCTGATGGGAAATCTGTGAGAGGTGCATTTATCCTTATCGCAAGAGCGTTGGCATCAGCATCAAGAATATTAGGCATAGCAAGGAACTTCACCAGGGATCCGTCTAACGTCATAGCAGGGGCATCGGACACAGATACATCAGGCTCTTCACATGCGGCAGAGGGGACATATTCACTTTCCGTGGTCTCTTTTTGTGACCAATATATCTCTTTTAGTTTTGGAATCTGGAACTTCCCAATGGATACGTTCAACTCCATTGCAGAGGCATGGACATCAGGAATGTGGGCATCAATGACGGGTGCAGACTTTTCACATGTGTCAGTGGGAACATAGAATTCACGCTCCATGGTCTCCTTTTGTGACTGCCGTTTTGTGGTATCACCTAAAGTCTCATTAAGACCAGCCATTTGATTTTTCAGCTCTTGAAGCTGTCCTTCTGCATTTCTTTTCCCACTCAATGCAGTTGTCAGTTCGGCTTCTTTGGAGTTGAGTCGCGACTCCATATCTCCCAGCTGACTCAGAGTAAAGCTTAAATATGTTTCATCTTCTTCATTTCTGATCTGCAGCTGCCGGTTCTCCTTCCGGGCATTGTCCAGCTCCAGCTGCAGCCGGACCTTATCACGGGCTGTGTGGTCCAATAATTTGCAGGCATCGGCCATTTTGAACTCATAGCGCTGTGTCAGGCCAGCCACTTGACAGACGGAAACCTTCTCTCTCTCCTCCTTTTTGGCAAGCTGTGTCTTGAGCTCAGCGATCTGCGCCTGCAGCGCTGTGAGCTGCTGAGATGTGTGTTCAGCTGCTAGCTTTAGCTCTTCCTCCAGCGAGGCTCTGGTTATGCTCAGTGTGGCCTTCAGCTCCTCATGCTGTTCTTTGGGGACACACTGGGTACTCAAATAATCTTGCATCATACTTATTTTGTAGGCAGTCTGGAAACTTTCTTCCTGCAGAACTCGCTGCTTTTCTTCAGCATTTACCCATTTCTCTTTGGTGTCCTGCAGATGTGTACGCAGTTCTCGCAGCTGACTCTGCAGCATATTTTCTGCTTGTGTGCGCCGCTTTAGGGAGACACGTTCTTCTTGCAGCACTCTCTCTGCATTCTGCAGTGCTGTCTGCACGTCTAACTTTTCCTGGGCCAACTGTTTCTTCTCCTCTCCTAATTCATGGAGCTTCTTATCTCCTTCACTGACTTGGACATAGAGATTCTTGCACTCCTGGGTTACCATTTCAAAACTGCTATTTAACCCTTCGAAGATCTCTCTCAAAGAACGTAGTTCTGTGTTGAAGTGGCAATTCTTCTCCTCAGAGGCTTCCAGTTTTGCGCCAACTTGAGCCATGAAACTCTGGTACTGCGCATTATCAGCATAGGCCTTCTCCAGCTTACTTGACAGGATTACCCTGTCCCTCTCCAACTGCTCTCTTTCTTTCTCCTGGAGAACACACTTAGCAATTGCTGAAGATAGACAGCTTTGTAGTGCAGTCTTGGCCTCTTGCTCCTTATCTAAACGTTCATAAAGACAATCGATCGCTTTCTGTGCAGCTTGAAGCGTCTGAGTAGGGGCATCTTTCTTTTCTTCCACTATTCTTGGGATACGTCTGTGAGTTGCCTTAAGCTGCAGCATATCTCTTTCATCAAATGCAGACTCTGAGGTTAAATTTTCAGTCTTAATTTCTTCTGCAACTTCCACAGTAATGCCTCCCTTCTTCTTCTTCTTCTTCTTCCTTGCTTTGAGAAGTTCTGAAGAATCAGTGGTACTGTGTTCACATTTACTGCTCAAGACTGTTTGAGTGGGAGCCATAATTAAACCACACTTCCCAAGAAACCAGTAAAGAGGAAATGTGTTTTTAAAACAGAAGCATTAGAATGAACAACAGGAATATTAGACACAGAGAGACACAAGATAGGAGAGCTGACCCTTTGAGACTTTAACATCAGTCACAGAGATTATAAATGCAAGGAAAAAACATAGACAGAGAAACCTGCAGTTATATCTGAATCTTTTAGGCATAAGGCGTAGGGATATCATACAGACAGAGAAAACCTGCAGTTACATCTAAATCTTTATGCATCAGGCGTAGGGATATCATATAGACAAAGAAAACCTGCAGTTACATCTAAATCTTTATGCATCAGGCGTAGGGATATCATATAGACAAAGAAAACCTGCAGTTACATCTAAATCTTTATGCATCAGGCGTAGGGATATCATATAGACAAAGAAAACCTGCAGTTACATCTAAATCTTTATGCATCAGGCGTAGGGATATCATATAGACAAAGAAAACCTGCAGTTACATCTAAATCTTTATGCGCCAGGCGTAGGGATATCATATAGACAAAGAAAACCTGCAGTTGAATCTGAAACTTTTGATATCAGGCATAGAAATATCATAGACAGCAGGAAACTAATCCAGAGTAAACTTGTAGTTAGATCTGAAACTTTTGACATAGGAATATCAGACAGAGAACCCTGCAGTCAAATCTGAAACCTTTGATATCAGGCGTAGGGATATCATATGTTGCAGAGAAACAAACTTTAGGGGAACTTGCAGGTAAACCTGAAACCTTAGAACCAATCATATGAAAAACTATAGATGCAAGAAAATCAAAGCATGCAGCAACAAAATAATGGGAGCACTTTTGTCTTTTGAAATGAAGACCCTGTGAACAGCAGTAAATCAAGGTAACCGTCCTAAATAGAAATGTGAGTCTGAAAATCTGCAGTGGCCCACCCACAATGCAGAGACAATTCTTGTCCAGGTAAAGAAAGTCTGAAAATGGCAAAAACAGGTACTGCAGGGAGGGTTTTTTTTTTTTTTTTTTTTTTTTTATTAAAGGGAATTCTTCTCAGGGAGAAAGTGGCACAAAAAACCCTGCAGAAACCTTTGCAAAAATAAACATCTCAAAGAAAGCTGCAATAGTCTGTAGCAACAGTTCTAGTCTCTAAAAAAATGTTTTTTCGTTATGAACGCAATAATTCTTGCAGAACACTTAGCAGCAACAAAAAAAAACCTTTCAAAATCCCAACTTGGATTTCCAAAAAAGAAACGAAAGTACTTATCTTCAACCATGCGGATGTGGTCTGCTGCAGCAGGCAGGAAAGGGTGCAGGCAGAAGAAGAATCTGTTCCAGCGAGATCCAGAAGTGGCCTTTGCTTTCTGTCACGGGAGACTCCTGTGGCGGGTAGGATCTCGGTGGCCGGAACAGCACGAGCGTAGTAGGGGTCACAAGCAGGGGTCCGAGGCAGGCGGCAGGTAGCGACGTCAGATAACAAGCAGGGGTCCGAGGCAGGCGGCAGGTAGCGAAGTCAGGTACAAGCAGAGGTCGGCAACGAGGAGACTGGAACAGGACAGGCGGGCAGGACAGGGACTAAGGACAGGGAGCAGGGACTGAGACCGGGGAGCAGGAATAACCAAGAACAAGCCAGATTACTAGCAAGGACCTTTACTGTGAGCAGACTACAATACAGGTACAGGTACAGGTACAGGTACAGGTACAGGTACAGGTACAGGTACAGGTACAGGTACAGGAAACAGGTCAGGATCAAAGACAGGCATGAGCATACTGTAGGAGTCTGACTAGCAAGCAAAGGCAAAAGCAACAGACAGGAAGCAAGCTATAAAGGACAGAGACAGGAGCAACAAGAAGACAGAGACAGAGGAACCCAGAGCCAACAGAAGACAGCAGCACACCCAGTGGACAAGGAAGCTATGGCTAGGCAGGAGGTCTAGGCAATCCTGACAGCAGCCTATTAAATCCTAATCATTATCATTTAACAGATCAGCCGCCCGTCAGCCAGGCATGAACCCAGGCTGGGAAGGCAAACGCAATGGGGCTTGTCAGAGGTGAGGAGCGGCGCATTCCAGGTATCTGCCAGGTACATACTGGGTATTTGCTCGAATAAAGTGTGTCGGTGCAGTACCAATTAGATATTAATGTTGTTTTTATTATTTATTATTTTTATTTTAATGATTAATGAGTTATGATAATATAATATAATGTAAGTTTATTGATTTTATTCTTGTTGTAATAGTTGCTGTTTTTAGTATCCACAAAGATTCTAATATGTTTACTAAATTTTCTATGGCAGCTAAATTATTGAATTTATTAAACCTATTTTTTAACAGTATTTTTTAATGTATCTTAATAAATATATACAGTTTTTAAGAATTTGTTCTTTAGCCAATCACTTGGATTAGACTCCTATTGTGGATACTATAAACAACCACTAGGAGAAAATCAATATTATTGATCATCTGTAGGAGGTACTTAATTGTCACCACTATATATAGGACTTATAGCAACCAAGCAATGATAGCGCCCCTGACGAAGAGGACAAGGTCCTTGAAATGCTTAGGGCTGACATTGCTATGGTTACTGGTGTTTGTGCTAAGATTACTGAGT
This sequence comes from Ascaphus truei, assembly GCF_040206685.1. Taxonomy (NCBI): domain Eukaryota; kingdom Metazoa; phylum Chordata; class Amphibia; order Anura; family Ascaphidae; genus Ascaphus; species Ascaphus truei. The sequence goes on along the minus strand of NC_134486.1, from coordinate 382,066,743 downwards.
TACTGAGAGTACGCGCGACAGATAGAGCTCCCGTATGCCAAGTCTGGAGGGGGAGCAAGTGTCTGCCTAAAGTCCAACACCCCGATTGACGACACACACGCTGACGTCACGAGTCATCTGACGCGGAAGCGGATACACGCCGCCGATCGAGTGAAGGAGAGAAGGAAGAGACACTGAACACCCCAACCAATGGACAAGTGGATCACTACTGTTCCAGCGATCATTCAAAGTACTGAAGTGCCTGTATCAACTTATTTTTTGTGAGTGTTTATAACCGTTTTTTATTCATCTTATAAACTGACTATACTACTCTATGGGCTTTGCGCTTTTTTCTCTTTTTGTCTTTACTTATTTTTGAGCACCATCATCAACAACATCTCTCAACTACACGAATGACTCACTGAATGTACAAGTACATTGTCAAAAGACAGAAGGATTATCTCACTTTTTGTTAACCAACGGTTAAACAAGATCAATATATACTGTATACACAGCCCATCAGCGGTTGATACTCGTCAGCTGGTACCAAAATGTATATCTGAAAGAGTATAAAAAATAGAGTAGGGAAATTGTTTAGATTAAAATACAATTATTTAGTATACTACATTATTGTGGCCATTCCAGAACGATCTAAAGAAACCGATAACACACTATCTATATGATTTATATATTTGTTTTAAATCCCATTCCAGTAACTAATTATCCCCTTGTGAAGTTCTTCCTTTTTTGCAGTCCTGACACATTTCTTAAGATGATGTTTCATGGCATGCCACACCAATTATATGGGGTTAAAATCTGGGGAGCTGCAAATAGAGTATAGAGACAAAGACATTATGTTTTTTTTTTTTTTTACAAGAATAAAGCACACCAAGCAGCACATAACAGCACAGTTAATAGTATACGCCTGCTCAAAACAGTTACGGTACTTTATCTGGCGGTGCTCTGACCCTATTGATTCCCCAGTCCTTAATAAAGGAAGAAGAGGCACTGTGTTGTGGGTCATTATCTTGGAAGAACCGGAAAACAGATGGAATTATTTTCTAATGTTTGGTATTATCGAGGAGCTAATGGCCTCTTGGAAATTCACTTCATCCATGATTCCTGGAGAAAAAACAAATATAACATTCAGATACATTTAGAGTACTGCTGTTAAACAAATATAACACTGCTGTACTACTATTAAACAAATATAACACTGTTATAAACGGACAGAGTCGCATTAAGATACATTTACATAAATGTAACACTGTTATACAGTAAAGGGACAGTGAACTTACCTTCAAATACAACTATGGGTTCTGGTCCTGGTCTGGAGATTGCCCCCCAAATAGGAAGCTTGAGTGGATGCTTTGGCCGAGGTTTCAGGAATAAACATTTTTTTCCCTGAATGCCATTGTGGCAAATCTTTCCAGAGCAACTGATTTCTCATCCGACAATATAACATCAAACCTTTCTCTACTCTCTATTCATGCACGTGCTTCGCCAACTCTTTTTTATCTTGTTAGCATTGTTTATCATGGGAAACACTCTGCAATTATAAGAAAAAATGGGTTAAATAAATTATATCTTTCGAATATGGGGTGTAAAGCACTTACATACACTGTGAAAACAAAGAAAAACAAAGAAAAACCTGGCGCCAAAAGTTCATTGGATAATCCTGTACTCCTCAGGGGATCAGCACATTTGCTTGACAGGCCATATAGGGGAAAAAACACAAACAGACACAGATCATAGTGCAACACTGTAGGGTTAAAACAGGTCTACACTAATACACACACTGCACATATAACATAGAGACTCCTAGTGACTATAAAAACTATTTATTAAATAAAAAGAACTATGCCATAAAATGGTTTGGACAAATGAGAACACCGCTGGTCATCCAGATATGAAAAATCAGAGCCCTACTTACAAGCAGCAAGGCAAATACAGGCAATGCAACAAAGAGTCTTCCGGCTGCTGCTGATGTCTTTGCAGAGATGTGATTCCTGCTGCACCGTGACTCTCGTGCTGACTCTCCCTCCAGGGGTTAACAGGAACAGTGGCAGTGTTGGAGGCCTGCTTGTGGGGCTCACAGCTCTCCTCCACGTGAGGCTGCTCTCCTCACTTCCTCCTCCGGTTACACAGGCTGTCTCAGCGTGCCTGCACGCGAGTGTGCACGTGCCCTTAAAGGGACAGTACAAACGTCCTGTATGCCAAGAACTAACGGCTGCAATGGGGCTCAAATGTGACCAAGTGTCCCAAAAAGTCCAATACCAAGCTCAAAGTGACTGTGTCACTTTGAGCTTGGTATTGGACTTTTTGGGACACTTGGTCACATTTGAGCCCCATTGCAGCCGTTAGTTCTTGGCATACAGGACGTTTGTACTGTCCCTTTAAGGGCACGTGCACACTCGCGTGCAGGCACGCTGAGACAGCCTGTGTAACCGGAGGAGGAAGTGAGGAGAGCAGCCTCACGTGGAGGAGAGCTGTGAGCCCCACAAGCAGGCCTCCAACACTGCCACTGTTCCTGTTAACCCCTGGAGGGAGAGTCAGCACGAGAGTCACGGTGCAGCAGGAATCACATCTCTGCAAAGACATCAGCAGCAGCCGGAAGACTCTTTGTTGCATTGCCTGTATTTGCCTTGCTGCTTGTAAGTAGGGCTCTGATTTTTCATATCTGGATGACCAGCGGTGTTCTCATTTGTCCAAACCATTTTATGGCATAGTTCTTTTTATTTAATAAATAGTTTTTATAGTCACTAGGAGTCTCTATGTTATATGTGCAGTGTGTGTATTAGTGTAGACCTGTTTTAACCCTACAGTGTTGCACTATGATCTGTGTCTGTTTGTGTTTTTTCCCCTATATGGCCTGTCAAGCAAGTGTGCTGATCCCCTGAGGAGTACAGGATTATCCAATGAACTTTTGGCGCCAGGTTTTTCTTTGTTTTCACTTTCACTTTCTCTGTCAGTACTGACAGTATTACTAGGCAGCCTTTATATATATATATTTTGCAATTGTCACACTGGTGTTTTAGTCTTTAGCGCTTGTGCACATTTTTTCTTTTTCACTTACATACACTGTGTCATGGGGGACTCCTACAGCGGGTAGGACCTCGGTGGCTGGAACAGCAGGGAAGGCAAAGATTGTTGGGGTCACAGGCTGAGGTTGGAGGCAGCCAGCATGGTCGGGGTCACAAGCAGAGTTCGGAGGCAGGCGACAGGTAGCGTGGTCGATGTCACAGGCAGGGATCGGTGGCAGGCAGCAAGCAGGATCGTCATGGTCACAGGCAGGGTTCAGTAACAGGAAGGCAGGAGCAGGGCAGGGGAGCAGCAACTGAAACTAGGGAGCAGGAACTTAGACTAGGGAACAGGGACTGAGACCAGGGAGCAGGGAACAAGCAGGGACAAGCAAGATTACCAACAATGGCCTTTAATAATGTACAGGACTCCAACACGGAACAGAAGCAGAGGCAGAAGCATGGCATAGACATAAGGAGTCTGACAACAAAACAAAAGCAAGGGAGGACAGAAAACAGGAACTATAAGAACAGGAGCAACAAGAGAAGACTGATAGACAGACAGAGCAGCACACCTGGTGGACAGAGAAAGGAACTACAGATAGGAGCAGGATGCTAGGAGACTCTGACACACTGTATTGAGTGCTGACATTATTGATTTAGGATTTGGCTACTATAGACTAATACAGCATACCCAGAAACATGGTTATAAGGAAACAAAGACATTCCTTTGCAGGCAATCCTCCCTCTCCCTCCAGTAGGCTACAGTAAAGTACTGTACATTCCAGAATAAGTAACACAGTACAGTACATAAATAATACTTAATAAACACGCTACAGGCTAGGTAAACAGATATATTGAACTTTTAATTACTTCACATGTCCAAAGGACCAGCGCATATTGCATCTCATTTATCTGATGCTGGTCTCACACACTGTAAGATCATGCTTCTTCTGCAGATTTTCCCAAACCTCAGCTGCGGATCGCTCATCATTTTCATGGCTGAGCTCATCAACCAGCTTGATTGTTTCACTGTTAAAATAAGGAAAACAATAAAGATGAAAAGAGTGCAGATGAATAGGCATGCTGTGTAGATATGTGAAGAAAAACATTTTAGGCAAAAGTGTATACAGTATTGTAAGTACTCAGTTCTGACACTGCAGACCATTTGCAAATGTTTGTCTTCCCTTGGGCATGATACCGAACACAGGCTGGTGTCACTTGGATGCCGCTTCCTGTAGCCACTCTTGGATGTCCCTTGTTCTGTATCCCTTCTTGTACATGTGCATTATCGCAATTCTAATATCCTTGGTAAATCTGATTGGTGGATGTACCATTTGTCTGTGAACTGTGGCATCGCAGGCCTTATATAAGGTCTGTCACGTCTTATTTGACCCCAAGAATCTGCTGGATCAACATCACCTGCACCTGTTTGAGAAGAAAGAAGAAAAGGATGAAGAATCTAATTCATGCATCTATTTCGTCTCGATTATTAATATACAACATTCTTACAATTATTTTACATGTGAAAGTGCACAAGAGCCAGCCTGAAGATGATACCGGTTGAAAAAAATTGTACATTTGTATGGAGATCAAAGAAAATGGCATTATTTCACAAAGTTTTTTTTTTTATCTCTAAGCTGTCACTTACTATAATCTAATTTAAAAAAATAATATTTTAAAAATAATATCTAGTCATCTGAAGTTTTTAAGGGTATATGTGGTGGGTTACATTTAAATAAATGGAATATCATATCATACAAAATGAACGAGAATAAAAAATGGTTTACATTGCATTTATATTGAAGACACACTAGCACACTAGCCCACTAGCGCCGCCTATCATTACTGTAGAGTACAGCAACCAATGGTAAAACTCGTTTTTTTCCCGTTGCCACTCACTCGCGAGTCAGTTGCGAGCAACCAATAAAACATCAAGAGATCAGACTTGCTCCGTGAGCCTCTGCAGAAAGTAAATGACGCTACATCTGTATAGCAGTTCGGTGTATGTAAGGTTGATAGGTGTGCTTTGTGACCATGTATGATGATTGTGAGCGCTAAACCCTGTGCGTTGTTGTAGTAAGTAGAGTAAGTGGCTGTGCGAACAGATAAATCAAGAAAGGGTGGAGAGAGTTTGCAATTAATGCCTTATATTAAAAAGTTGTTAGTACAATCTTGATTATACAGGGTGTAATGTATGTATGTTCGATAAGTGAAAACATGGTAAGACCATTTTTTGGAGGATTGATCCAGCTACCAATGGATTTCATAAGGTGAATGGTACATTGTTTTAAGAAAAGGCTAATAGTGAGGTACTGACATAAGACATACAGTGGCGGCCGCCTTTAGTCTCCTGCGGCCGCGGGAGTTTTAAACTTGCGGGCAGATGCAGGCTTTTTTTTTTGTTTCGGCACCGCGGGCGCTTTCAATGTTCAGCGCTATTAGCGCTGAACAGGAGATGCGGCTGGCGCGTGGCCAGGAGATGCGGCTGGCGCGTGGCCAGGAGATGCGGCTGGCGCGTGGCCAGGAGATGCGGCTGGCGCGCGGCCAAGTTCAGCTGGCGAATCAAACTTCCCCGTATTAATACGGAGATGTTGGAGATTTAAGGGGGCTGTGACAGTACTGTATGATTTCTCATCAGCCACACAAGGTTTTAAATGCTAAGTAACATATCAAAGAGTATGCAACATATTGTTTTCAATGTTTCTTGAATTGTTGACGGTAGGACACAATATATTTCACGTTTTATCATTTTTTTATAACAATAAACTGCACATTGTTTGGTGAAGGTATATTATTTACAAACAATTGAATATGATAAAAAAAAATAGCTGCTTAAGGGGTAAGGAATGATAGAATGGTGAAAACACTGCCTGTATTATTTGTAAACTTGAGAGGTGTCTCTTTAAATCTATTTTAATATGAAGTTTCACATCACGTAAAGCTTTTTTCAGGGTTTAGATGTGAGTAGAGCAACATTTAGCTATGACTTAACTAACACCTTGTAAAACCATGCCTGATCTTTAATGGAGCTCTGTGGATATGTGTCGTTAATGGAAACACCTCTTTTGCATATCATTAGCACTAATGCTGGTTATAGTTAATATAATGCCTTTTCCGCCCTAACAAAAGCACTTAACACTGCATTATTGAGCTTTGAAGATTGCCATCAGCACCTTGTTAAGTCAATAACGGAGCTCTGTAAATCTGGGTCTAAGTGTGGCTATCAACAATGTCGGTGCCTTCATGGACTGCAAGCACTATTCATTTAGGGCTCTATGCACAAAGCGCCGAAAAGTTTTTTTTCACCCCAAAAAGCCTTTGGGATTCAGAAAGCACCGATAAGTGGCCAAAATCGGCATTTTGTTTCCCCGATAAAAAATTATCGGCACCCGGCTGCCGATAAGCCACTTTTCGGCACCTTTCGCCACTTTTTTAAATTGGCTGTATTCTAGTAGCCCCGATCATGTTTTCGGTGCTGATCGGCACTCTCGAAAAGCCATTTTTTCGGCAATTCGTCCCGCCAACTCAAAGTTGGCGGCTTGGTGGGGAGAAGAATTGGCAAGGGCGACACTTATAAAAAATCAGGCCTTTTTCCTGTCTGTGATTGATGCCGGGGGCCCCCGGCATGCATCCGAGGCAGGATAAATGCATGTAAAGCCCACTTCATTACCTTAGCGGCTAACCGCTAAGGCAATGAAGGGGTTAACCCGCCGTGCCAGGTTTATTGTGTATCAATTAACCCCTTTAACACCTTATCGGATAATAACCGCAAAGGTAATTAAGGGGTTAAGCCACACCGGCCCGAAACCCACCTTTCACCCATTCATTTGTACAGTGGCTTCATCATGTAACTATATATATATACACATATATAAATATATTTATATATATACACACACATGGTGAAACCAATATACAAATAAATGTAGAAGGGTTATCAAAAACATGCTGTACTACAAATACCACTTCTCCATACAGACACAGTACAATAAAATCAATTTCCTTTAATAATCCAATCTGATCTTCCAATCAAAATCCTCAAATGCCAATCAAAAGCCTCATATGCCACTCAAAACATTGCATTTACATTGTATACATTATGCATACAATCTATGTACCATGTACATTCTGCAAATGAATGTTAAAAATAACATATTCCAAACAAAATACCAATATAACCAAACAAGTATACTATTTAAACCAATCCAGTAACCAGAAATCAATTAGCATTCATTAATTAAATCACTAAACAATTTACATTCCATTCATAACAATTAAACAATTAAGTGATTCAATCGTTGAACACAACAAGTCATCCTCAGACAAAATATAAGTACCAAAAATAATACAATATACAAAAGCAAGCCTCACCCTGACCTAAAGTACACCATACAATAGCAAAAATTACATCTATCTAATTTTAAAATACGTGACACACACATTTATGCATAGCAGCATACGCAAAATCATTTTAAACACAGCAAAACAAGCTTTACGCACATGAGTTATGTTAAAAGGAAATCCATGGCTCTTGTGGATTTTTGGAGAGACATTACATTTGTTTCAGGAAAATATGATCAAGTCATTCCAATTGTGAAATAAACGACAGGTCCTCGCTCAACCAAATAAGATAAATGTTGGTGCGGGTGCTACCGAGGAGATTGTTTTCAAAACATATGGGGTGTGTGTAGTGCCGCACACAAAGAGAAATCCTATATAGGGTGCACACCTACTACGAATAATATAATTGGCGAAATTGTTATAATCAATAAAAATGTAGTTTTAATATATCATTGTACATCATTTACCATCAAATAAAAATAATAAATTACCCCTAACACTAATTTAGAGTTTTAAAACTGTATTCACCTGTACTCCAAAATGAGTGAATGTGAGTGTTATTATTAGAACATAAAATGATACCCTCACGGGCAGACAGTGTGTCTCCTAACTGTGAGTATTTGATATACCCCAGTGTATAGCAGCTGGATTTAAAGCAATTCTTACTAGATCTGGATGGATAGCTACAGCACTGTCTGTATGAGCTCAAACAATAGTTATCAGTCTAGGTATTAGGGACATAAAATAGACCCTTTCCTCTGTGTAGTTCCTACTTGAACCACCCACAGACTGGCAAGGTCAGGTAAGTGGAAATACTAATATCATGCTAAATCACTGTGGTAGACTGCTATAGAAAGCACATTCTTAAGCATGTACTGTAAGCAGAACATTAGAAAATGGCAGCCTGAGAATATAACCAGTGTCTCACACAGATGGTTGAGAGAAGGCTGTCAGTCTAGAGTTCTAAGCAGTGCCCATCTTAGAATTTGGCCGCCATCGGCACTTTCCTTTTTGCCACCCTGGCCTCCTTTGGCAGCATCCCGTTGACAGATGTTTCCATGACATATGATATTGTGGTGGGATTTGACGCCGCAACACTGCAGATAGAGGGCGACACAGCTGTAGGTGGTAAGAGACCTTTACAGAGGCCCATGCTCTACCCCAGCAATCAGTTTAATTGTTGTGGGGAAGAGACTGGGGCATCTTTAACCGCAGCACCTTCCACCACCCCCCAACCCCCCTTGAAATTTGCCGCCGTAGGGCTACAGTATGCCTAAATACTTGCCTGGTCCTGAAACACTGGAAGTCTACCTTGCAAAAGGACAATGCTTGTCAGGTTACTATAACCTGAGAGGGTAAGGTCTACTCATTGAACCTTTGCTACACATTGCAATGTTTAAACTGGAATAAGCTTAGCTGGCCAGTGATACCTGTAGTTATAGTAGTTATTTTGTTGGTTAGCCACCTGAGTGGAGTACATTTGTATTTTGTTTCTTTGCCTTAAAGGACAGTATTACCATAAAGTATTATTTGATTTGTCTGTGGACAAAATAAATCTCAGTGAATTACACTCCTACTTCAAAATGTGTCTGTTTCTCACTGATCAATGTTCATCCTTCACACTATCTATATTTATTTTATTTATAAATTGTTTTACCAGGTAATAATGTATTGAGAGATGTCTCATTTTAAATTACTGTATATCCTTGGCACAGAGTTATGGTGTCAATAAACGGTTAAATTAAATTAACAGAAGATATACATTCAATTTAAAGACATTTCATGGACAGTTACAGAAAATATATGATTATGGGCGTATATAACAGTTACAGAGAAGATTAAAATGTGAGACAGCTGAAGTCTTGAAATTCCTTAAACTGTGGTTTTGAGATTCTCTGGTAGGTTGTTCCAGCTGTGAATGCACGGTGAGAGAAGGAGAAGCAAACAGATCCCGTGTTGAACCTTGGGGCCATGAATAGTCTTTTGAAGTTGGATCTTAGGTGATAAGTGTTGTGATTGGTAGAGATGAGGAGTATGTTCAGATTAGTGCGTAGTTTGCACAGAAAGTATTTGAAGGCAAGACAGCAAAAATGTACTTTGCATCTGGACTCAAGTGAATGCCAATCTACTTCTTGGAGCATTTCGCATTGATGTGTGTTGTAGTTACATTGTAGGACAAAGAACATATTGAGTTGTAGAGTGTGTCTTGTTTACTAAGGTTAATTTGGGGTGTGTGATATAGTCCAAAGATTTTAGGCAGCTTTCTGCCACGTTTTAGCTCAGAAAGTGCAGAAATAGTTAAAAATGATCCATTCCACAGCTTCACATTAACTCAGGCTGGTGGATGGAAAATCCAGACCACAGATTACAATGTGTCTAGTTCTCCCTCACCTGCTCTCCTAATCACTAGCACAGGTATTTAGAGCAGAGAGGTTTGCATTTCACTCTCTCTCTCTCTCTTCTTAGAGCCTGGAGGCTGGGGGTTTCATTCACTGCTCCCCTGCATCCAGTTCGGGGTGGACGGCCCCTCCAAGTATCACAGTACCAGAGGATTTGCCTGGACACTTGGAACCGAGTTCCCACCACGAACAGATAAGACAAACAAATATGTATCGCTGTTTCTGAAAGACTATGCTGTATCTAGTGACCCTAAATGAGAGGGCATTATTTTAAGCTCGGGAACCAGGTTAGTTGGCCCAGCAGCAGTTAGAGAGGCTTATTCAACATGTGTAGTTAGATCCCTGAATGGGATAAGATTTTGTTTATATAATTTGGTTTGGTTCTTAAAAGTGATACCGTGTGAAATGCTATAACACTGATATGAGTAAACCGCTAAAGGTTAATGTCTGAGTGCCTCCTGCCTACACATGTTAAAGCTGCAGTCCCTGATTTGTATGGAAATAAAGCAGGCAGAAGCCTGAGTTAAGCAACATAATACTTTGCATGATCCTGTTTGTTCTATAATTAACCCTAGAAGACTGTGTCGGGAAGATCCCAGACAGACGTCAGCGCTACAAAAGAGGGGTGTTTGTCATAGGTGCTATACCATATACTATGTCCCCAAAATCTAAAATTGGCATTAGCATTTACGGTGTTGCTAGTGGGCTTAGGCAGGATTTGTTCCTATCAAGTACACCTAGTTTGGCATCGATTTTGGATGTCAGAGTATAAAACCCAAATGTTAAATGTGAGTAAAAGCCATATGCCAGATATTTAAAACTAGTGGCCAGGGCTAAAATGGTGGTAGAGTTCGTTCTGATCTGTAACTCTGTCGTTGGTATCTTTAGAAATTTAGCCTTAGTCCCAAATACTATTATTACAGTTTTATCTGTTTTTAAAATCAGTTTGTTTTTGGAAATCCAGTATTCAAGTCTTTAAAAATTAGAATGAAGTATGTGTCTAAGGTCAATGAGGCTAGGGCTATGGGCATATAAGATTGTGTGACCTGCATACATGTGCATTGAAGCTCCCTTAGAATCTATAGGTAGATCATTAATGAAGACTGAAAATACTAGGGGCCCCACAGCAGAGCATTGTGAACACTGCAGGCGATATCTAAAGGGTTGGAGTTCGATCCTGAGATAGACACATGCTGGGATATACCCAATAGGTATGAAAGAAACCATAAAACGAACACTCTTTATTGATGCCATTATTGTTATAGCCATATCTAACAGGGACTTAACCCTGTCTAAAGGAGCTGGTTAATTGAAGCTACAGACAATTAACCAGTCTCCACCTGGCTAATCAGACTTGTAGCAAAACCTCCTGCTGGAAACTGCAGGAGAGAGACGCTTGCGCACTGTTACAATTGTGTTGCTAAAATAGACAATGTCTTAAGCACAGGGTTGCGCTAACATCCAGACACCAGGACCCAGACATCTATTCCAGGATACCGCGGACCCTGCAACCTGCCAGGGGCTGGCCCCTCAAGAGACAACAGCCCATGTGCCAGCGGGAGCAATAACATCTGCTACATCTGGATGGTCAAGAATGACAAATCTATGTAGCTTACGTGTACTAGTAAGACATACTGTAATATGGCCACAATAATTTTACTCTTGTTGTAATCTTTATGTTCTTGTTTGTGCAGGTGTCCATGTGCCATAAAACCTTAGTGTGTATATATATATATATATATATATATATATATATACACAAACACAAAAGAGTAAAAAGGATATGGCGCCACCTAAACCCACTAAACATATAAAAGGCAAACAATGATGAAAACTATGTTGCATAGGACTGATACACAATAAATATATATAATATATAAAACAACAATATAATAAAAAGGTGTAAAAAATATGTGTGCAATAAAATATTAAACAAGTTGAAAAAATAATGTCCAGATTAAATCCAAATCCAAATGTAGCTCCACGTGCAATCCAATAGAGTCTTTGCAGCCTGAATGTAAGGGAATACCCCTTCCTTGAAGATATCTAAAAAGACAGACAAAAAACAGGCGCACTCATAGCGTAATAAAGTTTACCAAAATTTATATGGAGTAGATGGTTTAAAAAACACACTCACAAACATAACGGGAATAAAAGCAGTTATGAGTAATACTCAATCGCCAGCCAGATTGCAGGAACCAGGTTACTCCGGTGAGATCGTCCGGTATGAAGGGAATACAGCAACTTCCAGGGGGAACTGACGTAGTCTTTCAAGATGAAACGCGTAAGGAGTGCTTTGCGAACGTTATATTGTCCAGTTAGTATAGACTCACTATTTCATATACGGGACTCCCTATATTGGGTAAAATATACCTATCTCAGCCAGTCATTTGTTATACTTGCAGGGGCTGCTACTACTTACAGTGGTGACCAACTTTATTCTAACTCGGCTAGCTCTGCGAATTTCAGAATATCCCGGTTATGTGCGGTTTTGTGTCGTTTTCGCCCGTAGTGTATTGCGTTATTTTCGCGGCTGTGATTTAAGCATTTTATTCCCGCTGTCTGCAATACTGCAATGCCGTGTAAAAACTCATGGGGGCGTTTGCGAGCTGTTGCCTTTGAAGCCGTCCCCTATAACCCCTAACACACAGTACTGTACACATACAGTACTGTATATGCACATCAATGATACTATAGGCCGGCGGGGGCGAGATGTGTTTGCAGCAGAGAGAGATCCGCTGCTCTCTCTGCGCAAACATCGGCACATTAAAAATTATTTCAAATACATTTTTATTCATAGTGTAGATGTGCAGGGGGTCTCCGGAGCTGAACCGCATTGGTTTCAGGTCGGGGGACCCCCTGCTTCCAGAGATACAGGCCCCTTTATGAGGTGCCGGTATCCCTCTGCATTTAAAGGTCCCTATCACGTGACCGCGGCATGTAAACCAAGCAGAGGGATACCGGCACCCCCTAAAGGGGCCTGTATCTCGGGGAGCAGGGGGTCCCCGGACCTAAAACCACAGCGGTTCAGCTCCGGAGACCCTCTGCACATCTACAGTATAAATAAAACACACACATCAATAAAGAATCGTTCCTTACCTTTGCGGCTATGTGCTATGGTAACGAAGCAGCATTAATGTACACTGGCGACACACTTTATTCGAGCTCGGCTAGTCCCACGAATTCGGGTATACCCGGGTGTATTGAGGTTTGTGACTGTTTTCTGCCCGAGTGCATTGAGGTATTTTCCAAGCAGGGATTGAAGCATTTTATTCCCGCTGGCTGCAATACTGCACAGTATATATATATATACTGCATTACAATTCATGAATTTATGCCATCTGGTAGACACGCGAAGCATTGCAGCCTATTAAATCCTAATCATTATCATTTAACAGATCAGCCGCCCGTCAGCCAGGCATGAACCCAGGCTGAGAAGGCAAACACAACGGGGCTTGTCAGAGGTGAGGAGCGGCGCATTCCAGGTATCTGCCAGGTACATACTGGGTATTTGCTCGAATAAAGTGTGTCGGTGCAGTATTTTTAATAATATTGTACAGTGAGCAGGGGGTTCCCTGAGCCAGAAATCAAAGCTCAAGGGACCCCCTGCTTGCTCCTGCACAATATTATTAAAATACAGAAATGCTGCTTCATTACCATAGCTGATAGCCGCTAAGGCAATAAAGGGTTAAGGCAGAATAGCATGTTTATTGGGGACATTAGCCCCCAATAAACATGGCAATAAACAACATACAGTACAGTACACCCCCTGTGTATTTAAAATACATAAACAACAATAAATACATTAAATACATATTTTTAATGTGTCTGTTAAACCTCCCTGCCGTGACTGTAATCTGTGTAAAGCCCCCTCCCCCTAATGTGTCTGTTTAATCTCCCTGGCCTGTGTTTCTGTGAGTGCAGTGTATGTAAATGTGGGGAGGGGGAGGAGGATCCCATGTAAATATAATGCAGCGTCTCACTGCCAATGGCCCACCCCGTGAGGCCTAACCACCCACATCCACTACCCACTACCCACCAGCCCATGGCGCCTCCGCTGCTGCAAAACAGAGAAAAAAATTAAAACATCCAAAGTAATGTCCCCTAACCCCTTAATCACCATAGCGGTTATTAACCGCTACAGTCATTAAGGGGTTAACCCGCCCTCACCCACCACTCGGGACGCCTACATACCCTCCCACACTAACCCCCCACCCCGTGAGGCCTAACCACCCTCACCCACTACCCACACACAAGGGAGGCCTACCCACATACCCCCCCACCCCCAGGACCCACAATAAAAACAATACAGTGACCCACAATAAGCATCATTATATTTATTAAATACATTACCCACCCCCTGTGCCCCCCCATAAATACAAGATTTATCCTTTTAAAAATAGGGTTCATAACGCAGCCCCACGCGAGTCCCCGGTCGGCTGGCGGGGCACCTGACAGACCTACAGGGTACCAGCAGCCCTTTTCAAACAGGTTCTGGAGACCTGCTGGTTGGTCCCGCCAGCACCATGGCCCCCAGGTGGTCTCCTTGGGTTCACCGTGGGCCACAATTGGGTCCCCACGGTAGGCCCGCGGATGTCTGGGAGCCCTGGGTCAAACCCACAGGTGTCTGCGGGGCCTCGGGTGGTTCCCACGGGGGTCTGGGGAACTCACGAGTGCTCACTACGGGTCCGCGGTGCCCCCACAGAAGTGGGACCACACATCATCATCCCCGCACCTATGGGTCGGCGGTGCCCCCACAGATGTGAGGCCACCGCTTCATCCCCGCATGTGTCACCCGTGGAACAACCAGCCTGATACCCGTGAGATACCCGAGGAGACCCGCAGGTGGTCTCCAGAGGTCCCACGCAGAACCACGGAACAAACCCTGAATGAAAAAAAATAAACCTGGCCTATACATTCAATACATAAACGCCCCCCCCCCAACACCTACAGTACAATAATGGGCAAAATAACTATTATCCAGATATGGATAATAGATTAATTGCCCATTATTAAAAACATTAACTAGCATATTCAAATAAAAAAAGTACTACTGACCTCATCAATAAGAAGTCTCCGTCGCCAGTGACATCCTTGTCTTGCCCACAAAAAACATAGCAAATACAAAGCCAATACATTGCAAGTACATTCAGATATCAATTAACCCCTTAAACACCTTATCAGATAATAACCAAAAAGGTAATTAAGGGGTTAAGCCACACTGGCCCGATACCCACCCTTCACCCATGATTTGTACAGTGGCTTCATCATGCAACTATATATACAGTATATATATATATATATATATATATATATATATATATATATATATATATATATATATATATATAAATATAAATATATATATATATACAGTATATACACACACATGATGAACCAATATACAAATAAATGTAGAAGGGTTATCAAAACCATACTGTACTACAAATAACACTTCTCCATACAGACACACTACATTATAATGAATTTCCTTTAATAATCCTAACTGATCTTACAAGTTAAATCATCAAATGCCAATGAAAAACCTCACATTCCAATCAATACATTGCATTTACATTGTATAAATGATGCATAAAATCTATGCACCATATACATTCTGCAAATGAATGTTAACAATAGCATTGCAAGCAAAATAAAAATACTTCCAAACAAGTAAACTATTTTAACCAATCAAGTAAACAAAAATCAATTAGCAATCATTATTTACATACCTAACCAATTGAAGTCCATCCCGAACAATGAAACAATTAACTAATTCACACCTGGAGCAGAACAATTTAGCATGTGAAAAAATATAAGTACCAACCAGAATACAAACTTTAAAACCAAGGCTAACCCTGAACACAAGCACACAATACAATATCAACAATTACATCTATCTAATTTTAAAATACTTTAAACACAAAATAAAGCATTGCAGCATAGACAAATTAATTTAAAACACATCAAATCAAGCTTTAAAAACAACATCATTTCTTACCCTGTATGTATATATCTCTCTAGACATATATACATACATACATACAGTGGCAAGAAATGATATACCACAAAAAAAAAATACACATGTTAAAAAAGCTTTTAAAAAAATTAACAAGTTAAATAAAATACATTTCTTTAGTTCACTTACCATTACTTGGCCCCACTGACTCCCTTTGCGCAGCTTACTCACGAACCAATCCACCAGGCACAGGAACCCATAAAATAATAAACCATAAAAAAATAAACATTACACTAAAATTCCAAATCAATCCACGGGTCTTCTACTTATAATCCATCTTCATCTGTATTCTTCTTTCTTCTATCTTCTTCCGGGCGGGGTCTTCTTTCCGTCTTCGGCCACGCCCTGGCCTTCTTCTTCTGTAGGAGGTCCTTCCTCCTTGGCGTCTGGCTTCAAAATGAGACGACATAGGCTTTTAAAGGCCTATGACGTCACATTTTCATCATATGGTTCCCACGGGCCTGATTGGGCCGTGAAAACCATGTGTTTTGGCCGATAAAAATAAAAATGATGACGTCACTTAAAGGCAATGAAAGCACAGTCAATGAGAATGGCTTTGCTTCAATTGCCTTTAAGATGATGTCATTAAAAGAAACATGGCTGGCCTCACATGGTACGGTAGCCAATCAGAGCGTGGGAACTCCATCCCTACTCTGATTGGCTCTAGTACCCTGTGACAGGCTTTCAATGATGTCACATCCTTTCTTCCCCAAGCCTCTGTCACATCGTATACTAGAGCTAATCAGAGCGTGGGAACTCCATCCTTACTCTGATTGGCTCTAGTATACCATGTGACAGAGGCTTGGGGGAGAAAGTATGTGACGTCATTGAAAGCTTGTCACATGGTACTAGAGCCAATTAGAGCATGGGAACTCCATTCCTACTCTGATTGGCTGTATACTGGTATACTGGCCGCAGGTGTTGTACAGTGACCAGTAGTTCCTTTGGGAGGGTTCAGAAAAAGGGCTACATATATATACACACACATTAATTAAATAAGACTGTATTAGGTGCACATCAGGTTAAAAATGCAACAGACACAAATGTAACACGAGAAGGAGCGCCTGTTCGAAGAACTTACTATCTATGCAGCGTTGTAGGAGATAAACAGATACAATAGGAAATTATGTACAGTAACTGCAGAAAGTGGATAAACATTGCAGGAAGTTGTAATGAAAGGCTCTCTCTAAAACGTGTGTTTTTTAAAATCAAGTTTTGAATGTAAAGTAATTGGGGGACAAGTGAATAGAGGTTTATAGGGTGTTCCAGAGATACAGTAGGGTGCTGCAAGACATTGGTGAACTGGAAAGAGGGTGCATGCTTATGTAGAGTGCATTGTGTGTGAAGGGGTATAGAGGATTGGTTGAGAATATAGGTAGATATACAGGGGGGCAATTGTATAGTATGTACAGTAATTCCTTGAAGGACCAGGGAAAAGTTTGAAAGAGCGCAAGCCGAATAATTTGAGGGAGGGGGGGGGGGTTTGAGGTGGACTTGGGAGGAGATTCAGCTGCAGGATTTATAGTTGACATAAGCAGTGAACAGGGATAAAAGCAGAAAGATAGATATACAAAGACAAACAGAATAATATTTATACATGTTTTAATTTTTATTTCTGTATGTTATATTTTGACTTAAATGATTTTTTAAAAATAAATATACTGTAGCCCTTGTACCCCCCCCCCCTAAGTGAGATTTGGGGGTCTGCTTCTCTGGTTACTCAATTTAGGTGTTTTCCTGTACCTGTGTGGCAACAGAAGGGCTGAGTGCTCCGCAGTGTTGTGGGGAGAACAGGACAGGTTTACAGATTACCTTAGTCATGGCTGCAGCACCTCCAGTTAGCATGGGTCCTTTGGATGGAAGGAGAGTCCATACTGACACCTTTCTCTTGATTATCAGACATTGAAGCGCACTGGTGATGATACAACAGTGTTTATTTGCAGGTACAGATCTCACAGCATGGCATTCATTTCTTCTTTGACCTATTCATATTTATGGTTCTCCTCCTATGCCTCCCAGGGTAGCTGGTACTCACACCACAGGGGGAGGAGAGAGACAGAGAGAGATAACCCATTTCTTTTGAGAGAGTGTCAGTATTTATACCCCTTGCGTGTGACTGTAACTCTGTCTCATAACAAGATAGATTTGGATACTTATAGGCCATCACATCCAGTATGTGGCCCAATCAGTACCCACCCCTCAGGCTGACACTTTCTGTCTGGTGCTAGGCCCGCCCTTGGATATATCTAATGTATCCAAGGCTGCAAAAGCACACAGGGTCTTTTTGAAGGAATTAGCCCATCCACTGCCTGCACCTATCAGGACCTACACTTGTAGGGTCCAGGAAAAGAATTAGCGGCCAGAGGCTAGGCTACATAAAACTGACTAATGTTGACCTGCTGCATACAATTATTATTGAACATAATTTATATTTGATTATATATTTTGTACAGTAGTATAGTTATTATTAAAGGTATGCCAATGTACTGTAGCTAATGTACATTATTTTAATAACACGTCTGTTTTAAAACATACAATATTAAGATTGCCAGGTCAAACAATTACATTTCTGTCTACCCCAATTTTACTTGTTAGCAGAACATGACAGTAGATATTGTGCATGCTGCAGAACCATGTTTTAGAATCACTACTGAAATTCCCAAGATATTTTCAAAAACATTGGACGGATAGTGTACATATTGGTCAAATTATATTGAGAGGTTAGAGTCAGTCCAGCAACCAGATTTTATTGTAGTTTGCAGCATGATTCATTACCTAATTTGGAAATTAGAGAACATCTCCAGTGTTGATTATGAGAAATGTCTTAATAATGTTTACAGTCTGGAAGTGGGGATTAATGTTCTAACAGGAAGAAAAAAAAGGATAAGAAGAAAGCTATTTGGGATGCCCCTAGGACAACGGGAATGAGTAACAAATACTTTAATAATGGGTGCTAAAGGCAAAAATTATTGTCAGGGAACAGCATACAGTAGCAAAAAAGAGGGAGCCAAGCACACCAAAGCAAATGAGGATGGAATTACCTCAAATGGATTATTTTGACTAAAAAGTCAAAGTATCCAACTTTTCGGTGCGTACCGAACCATTGGATACTTTGACTTTTTAGTCATTAAATGATGCGTTTGCAGTAATTTCATCCTCATTTTGTTTGGTGTGCTTGGCTCCCTCTTTTCTGTAACAGGTAACAGGCCATACGTACAAAGCAGTGCTACAGTACTCCATAGGAAACATTCATGTCTACTGGAAGGTGTCCTATCGAGTAGCACTTCATAGCGGATATGACCCTTTATGTCCCTTTCACTTGAATGCATGGAAGATATCTTATTGAGCAGTTCTTATTAAATATGGTACATAATCTCCTCAGTAAAGGTCTGTCTAGTGACTCAAATTGCGGCCTTTATAAGAATAATTTATAAAGTGCTTCCTTAATTAATGGTAAACTTTAACCCCTTTAGTGCTGGCAAGGTTGGCTATGCATACAAGCACTGGATGGGTAATACTCCTTATACGCGTGATCAAATTAATTTGTTTTTCACAGATAAAGACAACTGCCTTACACTCAGCAGATTTGTTTGCTACAGAATAGGGAACATTACCACGGTGCTAGATGCAGAAATTCCTTATAATATGCTCATTGTTCAGATCCTAGTGCTCCATACTGAATAACCAATCCCAATGTAATTCACTGATTCAAGATAGGTTAAAAAAAAGAGAACATGTAGTAGTTATTTTTGTCTACTGCACAAAGGGGTGATACATCTGATTGGTGCTACTATCCATTATAATAATTTACCAACCATGGCCCAGTGGAGGCAAATATTCTATGGCAGGCTTACAGTTTTTAAATAAAAAGGAATGTTACAGCAGCATCAGGTTTAGTTTAATGCTAAATCTGCTGCCCTCAATAGCAGAGGTTTTGGGTTCTTGCTTTGTTCGATATAACTAATTAGAGAAAAGAAAACCTAGTTGTTGGCACTCAGCCTCCCTGCTGGATGGTAATTGATATTAGTTAAAAAAAAAAAACTGTGTTAGTGTAGCCATTCCATCTGTGGCTACTAGTCTGTTTCCCTCCTGGCAGTAAGCCTTGGTACAATCAGGCTGCCAGTAGTTGATATGGATTTTTCTCCCTCCGAGGAGCTGTACTTGAGTGACAGCGGGACGGTGACATCAGGCCTGGGCATGACCAATCATGAGCCCAACCAGGTGCCCTCCTTCTGGCAGTACTTAAGGACAGTGCTGATCCAAATTCAGCAGTGCCTCTACCCATTTGAGAGGGGCAGGTCACACAGCCTAGAGCCTGACTATTGGGCCTTCTCTGGTCCTCTTCCCTCCAGGGGAGAGTGAGTGTGTACCATACCTCTGCTAGAGGGGCAGGGAAGAGCTAGGACTGCTGCGGGTGCCCTTGGCCTGTAGTGAAGGTCCAGGGACCATCCTTCAGTGGTAGCTGAGAGTGACTGTTTTGGGCAGAACCTGCCATGTACTGTGCTGCACAGAGAGAGACAATAAACCGTTCCTGTTTGCATATACCTCCGGCCTGGTGTGTGATCTTACTGGGGGGAGAGGTAATCGGTTCTACCGTGGGAGATCATCTTCATTTCCCTGGAGCCTACGGCAGATGGAGGCACTGCACTGCTATTGAATATGTAGGGTATGAACCCCAGAAGCCTAGTCCTGTATCCCCACTACCATCGGCGGACGACTCAACCCTCCTGTTACCAGCAGGTATTATGCACCACACGATCCGTAATGGCCTCCCGTATCTCCCACCGGGTAGGGGAAACATTGTTAAATTAGCAATATAGTTAAAATAAATGGTGTTAAAATCGAAGTTCTCACATCACATGGAGTTCTCACATCCTAGATATTTAGGACTTGGTTTACAACCAGTAAAGTATAGCAAAAACGAGGAACAAACCTCAATGACCGATGCTCGATAAAAAGCAGTACAAATATGTATTATTGTTATCTTCTTAGTTCAACGTGAATTGTGTGAATATGGGCTATATGAATCAGAATGGGCTTCTTAACCTCCAGATGTGTGTACAGGCTCACTCAGGGTGGGGGCAAGCAAGTGATATCAGAGACCAAGGTGCCGGTGAACATGCCGTTAAGCGTGACCCAGGGAAAACCACTGAGTCTCCGACCTCTACCCTCACTAACACCCTGTGTCCCACACAACGGAACTCAACTGGCAGGTACTCACGATGTGAAGCTGGTGTCTGCCGAATAACGCTGAATTATTTGAGCCAAATTGCCGAATAAAAACGCTAAGGTGGCATGCTCCAGCCTGTGTAAAAGGTAGAATAAATGCTGCTGCAATGGTGATCACTGCCCTCCGTTAGATAGAACAACTATAAACTATCAATATCCTATACCTAGGACGAAACGCGTCAGAGTATCCTTGCTCTGTGTATGTCTATTTTTGACCAATAACATCATTTTGCTTAATTGCACTTGGTCTGTTCTATCTATCGGAGATCAGTGACCACCATTGCAGCAGCATTTTTTTCTACAACTAGTAAAGGGTACTAATCCATAACCATTATACTTACTAAGCCTTCCACCATTGGTTACACCTACAGTGGTTATATGTATCATGGTAAAGTGTTAGGAGCCTACTAGTCTATTATATGCAGACCAGACTGTGGTTCACACACTGATTACACCCACAATCACTATCTATGTTGGGTGCTTTAACTCCAACAGAGCCAGTGCTGATTCTTTTGTAGGTATATGTTACCGATGGGCCCACTGGCCTCTATCTAGGGAGAACAATACTGTGACTCCTAGGTGTTTCTCAT
Source organism: Ascaphus truei (assembly GCF_040206685.1). NCBI lineage: Eukaryota > Metazoa > Chordata > Amphibia > Anura > Ascaphidae > Ascaphus > Ascaphus truei. Next base: position 382,045,163 of record NC_134486.1, on the reverse strand, counting down.
TATCTTAGAAGGTCATTAACACCAAGGTGCACTTGCATTTAGCTACTATTTCCCTCCATTTCCCCTATACATTCCTTTTGCAACACTACTTTTTTCGCATACTTGCTTGAAAGCATCAAGAGTTTATTGTAGCCAAAATACTATCTCCATTTTGTTGATCCCAGCACTTACCATAATGCTGACAATAGGGTTCATTCTGTGTCGTTTTTCAATTTTAACGCCATTGACTTTAACTATATTTGTAATAAAGTTTTTTTTTTTTTTTAAACTAATATCAATTACCAACCACCAGTGACTGGGTTTTCTTTTCTGTATTTGGTTATATTCAACTCATTAAACCAGAGTTGCACCGCCACCCACTTCACACATTTTCAAGCTGATGTATTACATCTTGTTTTGTTGGGCCTGACACCAGTACCTCCTTCATCCTCCACTTCCACCATGCAAAAGCCATACTTAAGGCTCTTTAGGTCTTCCTTTTCTTAAGCGAGTATAAAGCTAGTCAATTTACTTGTTAACTGTGCAGTTTGCTACCTTTTATAGATGCAGTTCGAACAATGTGATTTGTAATACAGAATATGGATTTTTGGTTATTTTAAATCCTCAATGGGTTTTGACACAGACAAACTTGCAGCTACTAGAATATCCACCTCTAAGTGCATTTGGTACATTTGGTGTATGTCTCTTTAAGCTTTTCTGCTTAAAAGACCAGATTTCTCTCTTCCATTCACACCTCTGACAAAAAGTCGTGTGGGCATGAAACATGTAGGGTCGTTAACATGTTTGTTCCTGTAAAGCCACATGTGCAGTTGTTTTATGAATAATGAAGATTAATTTATTGATATGTACAGAGAGAGAGAGAGCCTATACACATTATTCTGGCTGTGCACTAGAAAGGGTTTGTTTGCCCGAAGATTACGTACTGGGAAAGGAGATTGCACCATTCTATAAAGCCATTATGGGTAATATAAAAAAGAAGATAACCCTTACAGTCTCTCAGTCTCTATAAAAGAAAGAATATCATAGCCGAGCCAATCTTGCCAGCTTGGGGTAGTTAAAAAAAAAAAATCTGAGATTTCCATTTTCTATTTTTTAAGATACTGTAGGAGATGAGTGCAGAGGTATAACCAGGGCAACACAGATTGAGAAAATAAACAGTGCCTTTTGGTTAGCCCGAATCATAAAACACTACAGCTTTAAGGCAGCATACAAATACAGTAAACAAAACAGCCTATTCCTTTTGTAAGGGCTAACTCATACTTCTCAGTCCACATCTGAAGGGCTAGGAATATAGGTCTCCTACCAGCCTCTGACGCCAAATAGACACTTCTTCGGTGTTCACAACTTCTGCCTTGGGCCCACTGGAAATTCTGTCATTCCTAGGACAAATCTTCTATTCACTCTAGGCTGCAGGACATCTTTGCACCTTTCTGATGTCTAACTAAATGGTTTTAACCGCTCATCCTAGTGTAGATTATAGATCATATTTTTGATCAGTAATAGGGTGCATGAGGAAAGTATACTAGCATACACAAATATTATCCAAGAAGGATAAAAAGAATTCCTCTCTTTGCACTCTCTATAATTTATGTGTGAAATACATATATTATTTATAGTGAGGCTTTTTTGGATCGGTGGAGACTGTTAAAACCAAAAATAAAAAAAGTTTATTACATCAAACAAATCAATAGTGACTCTTTGAAATTATAAAACATGTTTTAAAAGGTCCTATTCACAAAGGGAATAAGTGGTGAGAGACTCTGTATTATTTTCAGACTATGAAAACACATTAATATGTGTGTCTGTGTATTTACATCCACTCTGACAGCTCAGTATTATAATTAGTCAAATATAAATATCTAACAGCTCAGTATATTGTGGTTTGGTAAATGCTAGGTTGAATGCACATCTAGATGGTCAGTATCAAATCCCATATTGAAGAGATGAAATAACACTTTATCTATATATGTATATAGCTCTAAGTATACATCTGAATGGCACAAATGTAGATTTATTTATTCGGTAGCCATAAAACACATATATATATATATTGCTCTATGGATCTATGATAATCCTAATACTACAAATTGTGTTCATAGAGCAGTGAAGTGTTAACCGCTAGTGGTTTCAGCGGTCCCAAACCGGTGTGCAATAAACCAATATTTAAGCATTAAAAGGTCACGGCGGACCTATGGACATAATAGTCCCCAAACAACTTCCATAAAGGAGTCACGGCGGACCACGAATCACAATATCAAAGGGTTTTCCATGTCTTGGACACGGTATACAAATATACAAATACAAATATACAATAGTCCAAGACACGGAAAACCCTTTGATATTGTGATTCGTGGTCCGCCGTTACCCCTTTATGGAAGTTGTTTGGGGACTATTATGTCCATAGGTCCGCCGTGGCCTTTTAATGCTTAAATATTGGTTTATTGCACACCGGTTTGGGACCGCTGAAACCACTAGCGGTTAACACTTCACTGCTCTATGAACACAATTTGTAGTATTAGGATTATCATAGATCCATAGAGCAATATATATATATATATATGTGTGTTTTACAGCTACCGAATAAATAAATCTATATTTGTGCCATTCAGATGTATACTTAGAGCTATATACATATATAGATAAAGTGTTATTTCATCTCTTCAATATGGGATTTGATACTGACCATCTAGATGTGCATTCAACCTAGCATTTACCAAACCACAATATACTGAGCTGTTAGATACTTATATTTGACTAATTATAACACTGAGCTGTCAGAGTGGATGTAAATACACAGACACACATATTAATGTGTTTTCATAGTCTGAAAATAATAGAGTCTCTCACCACTTATTCCCTTTGTGAATAGGACCTTTTAAAACTTTTTTATAATTTCACAGAGTCACTATTGATTTGTTTGATGTAATACACTTTTTTTATTTTTGGTTTTAACAGTCTCCACCGATCCAAAAAATCTTCACTATAAATAATATATGTATTTCACACATAAATTATAGAGAGTGCAAAGAGAGGAATTATTTTTATCCTTCTTGGATAATATTTGTGTATACCTTTCTGATGTCGCAGGGTCCTCTGTGGACATGTCTACAACTTCCATGTTAAGCTGGGGATCTCTTTTCTTTTTCCGCCTTTGTGCTTTGGACAACTTCATCCCATCAGGGATGCTGGGGTCTCCTTGTTTGTTTGAAACTTCAGCAGTTTAACTGCATCCACCGTACTTTTCTTGCAGTTGCATTAGCTGGCTGAAATATTCAGTGTTCAGCTGGTCCAGCTTTGCTGTCTTTTCGGTGCGTGCTGAGTTCAGGCAGCTCCACCATCCTACGGGGTATTTTGTGGGTGCATTGAGTTTCTGGGCCCACATAAAAGACATCTTCATCCTTATCCATATCCTCGTGTGACCGGAAGGGACACTCTTCCATGTACTGGGTTCATTACAGAAACACCACATTTTGCCCTTCCTTTGGTGGTATCAGGTGTATTCTTACCCCTGACCCAAGGGTGCTTCTATTGCAGCAATTTTCTCTGAATATTCTAGAACTCCTGCTGGTAGACTTACATGTGTGCATTTTTCCTTGCAGAGTTTGTCGCTCTCACAAGCATTTCTGTAGACTTTTTCTTTTTATAAGCCATTTAAAAACCCATGTTTTTTTGTTTTTTTTAGCACAAGTGGTGCGGTAGACTTTGGTCACAGAGTCAGTATCTTGTGTGGGTCGCTGTCTTTTGCTGTCCCTCCAGTCAGTCTGTGGCATTGTGGCTTTTTCCAGTGCAGTCTAGCTTTCCTGTCTGGATGTGTAGCCTTCTAATTCTAGTTAATTCTGCACATGGATCTTTTGTTCTTGGTTTTGTTGCTCAAGCTGTTGCAGGAACTCTAGGCAAAGAAAAGCATAATACATTTTTCTTGGCAGTCTCCAGGCCCCCTTTGATATTCAAGGGCCACTTCTCATTCCAACTTCTGACACCATATGTCAACTCAAAGTCCAACGAGCAGGGGGCTCTTAATATCAGTCTCCTGGTATAGGTTACTGGCCATTGGGTGCACCCTCTGGTGGTCCCAGTGACTGCTGTGTCCTGGAATTGAGGTCTAGTTTCTTGGGTCAGCACATACCACCCAGGTGCTAGAGAGATCCCCTGCAGTTTACACTTTTCTACCTTTTCTACCTGACGGATGAGCCGGATGGAGAATGGCTAATTGTCTGTAGCTGCAATTACCCAGCTCCCTGCTGGATTCATCAGTCAGATACAGGCTTTCTATTTGGAGCCCTTTTATACTGTACAAGGGTTAAGGTCATATCACACATACGAATACTTAATTTTGTGATATTTGCTTATTTACAGTACATGCTAAATTTGCATATTGCATGGATTTTCAAAGACCAAACAGAATCACATCCAAAATAACTATTTTTGCCTGGCTTGGGCTTGTGGGGTACTCTTTATTGAATACAGCCAGATGTGTTTTTGAGCAATATTGCCATTTACTACTGAAAATTTCCATTCTTTCACTTTAATGAATGTGCCCCAAATGGTTAAAATCTGGCTACTCCAGTAAGGAATGAACTGTCATTTGGTGCCATACTCTCATTGTTCCCACCTTACCCATTCACACATATTTTCTATTCTTTGATATTTCCCATCTCCCCTCCCCACCCCCCAAAATAAACAATATGTTATTTCCATCACTCAATTAGAACATCATGTACATTGTAAATCCTAAAAGAAGAAATACAACCAGCAAGACAGAGTCTTATTGACTTGTTATTAGAATAACCCTGACCTATGGTATAGATTTATTCTTGTTGCTTGCATGTTTTATTAGGATAGCAAGCACAATTTTGAGTACAGTGATGCGTACAAAAAAACCCCAGTAAACAAAATAGTAATTCTGTACCAGGTAGCAGAAACCAAAAAAGGTTTTAAAAAAGCAATCTCGTCTCAGACAACCATAGCAGACTTTTGTTCCACTCTGTCAAGATCATGCTTTAGAGTTAGACTACTGTCTCCATTTCAATAAGGAAGTTGGTTGGACTAAAAAAAATATCTAAACCGACAGAGTAATAGAGTGGAAGATGCAGGTCATAAAGTTACCAAAATGTTTATTAGACACTGTTCTTTCTCTGTAGTGCTGAGAAAAGATAGTAGCAAAGCAGAAAGATGGGGAAGAATTGAAAATGCAGGATAGCTACCAAAGAGATAAAGTACTGAGATATAGAAAGAAATATCATAACTGCTGAAATTGTACGCCAGGATATTAAATGTAACATCAAATGTCACACAGTCTTATGGGCAGTGTACCGAGAACAGTATTCTTTAGTACAAAGTGCAAGTGAGCTAATATCTAAAGGTTGATTACCTTACTGCCAGGGGTACACTGTCAATCAGGTTCCTACATGTAATTACCAGAGACTTTTGTCCTTTTTTCGACATCTGTAAAATCACTATACGCAACAAAAATTGAGGTATGAATAACAATGTTTCTTTGGATCTAGTAAAACTGGTGGATGTATATACATTTCAAAGTCAACTGTGGAAGGTGTAGTGCATTTGGCTGAATACCTCAACTTGTACAGGCAGTGACCGTGGTATCTATATTGCACCCCAGGCACAATGAAAAGTTTTTAGGTGCACAGGTACAGGCAGTGACCGTGGTATCTATATTGCACCCCAGGCACAATGAAAAGTTTTTAGGTGCACAGGGGTAGCAAGCACTAGTGGGGGTTAGCACCCCCAATCCTGCTTTAACTCCTATTGACTTGAATGGGAATTTACGCCAGATCTGTTAACCCGTACCGGCACTTGATAAATCTGCCCCGTAGACAGAAAGCTCACATTGATGGAACAGAATAGACAGTCCCGAGGATAGAATAAATTATTGCACAATAAAAAAAAGTATTTTTGGTATAGTAAATTGCTATTTTATTTTCCCTAGTCACGCAAAAATGAATAAGCAATTTGTCTACTCTGATTGAGAGCTTTTTGTACAAATATACAATTCAGTGAAAAAAATCAATAGGTTGCTTGCAGATCAAAAACAAATGTATAAAAGCACTAGATAATAATGTTGATTAGCAGAGAAAGAGCCCTAAAATGATCGCAATGCTCCAAGGGGCCTATACTATAATCGTTCATAAGCTATAGAGCACTTATCGGCCAAAATGCCTACTACGATTCTGCAAGCGTCGATAAGTTGGCGATAAAATAATTAATCTGCAAAATGTTGAGCCTTCAAAAAAATAAATTGCAGAGTGAGCGACGATAAGCCACTTACCGCCAGGTTCTGAAACTCGTGCAATTCTAGTAGCGTCTATTAGGTTATCGAGGCCTATCGTGGCACTAGAATGGTGATTTTCTCCCAAACTCCTCCCGCCAAGAAAAGTTGACGTGAAGGTAGTGAGAAGCTGCTTAGAGGTGGAGAGATAGGACTTAGAAAAAATAATGCTTTTTTCAGCATCCGATTCATGGCTGCAGTCTCCGGATCTGATACCCAATAATATCAGCACTAGAGGCCCCTGGCATGAATATCATGCAATAAAAATGCATTTACAGACAACTTCATAACCTTAGCGGCTAATCGCTCAGGCAATGAAGGGGTAAAGTACCATTGGAACATTTATTGTGGGTAGCGGGGGTGAGTGAAAGTGGTATTTGGCCCTTGGTGGGTGTTTAGGACTTGAGGGGGGGGGAGAAATGGGGGGGTAGCAGGTAGAGTTAACTCCTTCATAATCTTTGCAGTAAGGTCATTAAGCATTTTTAATATACATTTTTATACTAGTGTAGATGAGCAGGGGTCTCTGGAGCTGAAGCGCATTAATTTCGTGTCCAGGGAACCGCTGCTTCCCGAGATACAGGCCCCATTATGGGGTGCCGGTATCTCCTATGCATTTTATTCTCACTGTCACGTGATGCAGGACCTTGCCCGCGGAGTGGAGGAAACAGCTAAGCGACAAGCAGGCAGAACGCCAAGAGGTTTTCTCCACCAGTGAGATAGATGTGGGCTGCAGCAAGAGTGCTCAGCACATGATCCGGTTGAATGATGCCACACCATTCCAGGAGCTTAGCTCCCAGAGATGTGGAAGACGTGAGGGACGTCCTGAAAGAGATGGAGATGGCAGGCATCGTAACGGAGTCCCAAAGCCCCTATGCCTCTCCTATTGTGGTAGTGTGGAAGAAGAACGTGTCCGTTCACCTATGTGTGGATTACCGCACTCTGAACCGCCACACGGTCCCAGACCAATATACCTTGCCGTGGATTAAAGATTCTCAGCACTCTATCAGGCAGTCAGTGGTTCAGCATGCTGGACCTGAGATCTGGATACTATCAGGTACCTATGATTTCTGAAGACCAGGAGAAGACAGCGTTTGTCTGCCCCCTTCGGATTTACCAGTGCACCTGGATGTCCCATGGCATTTGTGATGCACCTGCAATGTTCCAGAGGTTGATGGAAAAGACCATTGGTGATATGAATCCCTGGGAATGTCTGTTCTATATGGATGATATCATCGTGTTCGGAATAACGTTAGAAGAACACGAAGAGTGCCTTCTGAAAGTTCTGGATCGACTGGGAAAAGAAGGCCTGAAGTTGTCCCTGGACAAATGTCGGTTCTGCCACACTTCGGTCACCTACGTGGGCTTCATAGTGTCCACAGAAGGAGTGGCTACCAACCCAGCTAAGGTCGAAGCCGTGGTGAACTGGCTCAGACCAGATAACGTGATGGAACTACGATCCTTTCTGGGGTTTTCTGCTGGCCTCACCCAGTACCGTATGTGAGTCGCAGCTTGACGCTGAGTGAACAAAACTATCCAGTTCACAAACTGGAGTTTCTAGCACACAAGTGGGCGGTAGTCGATAAACTACTACATGATTATCTGTACGGGATCTCACACGAGGTATGGACCGACAACAATCCATTGACCTATATCCTGACCTCCGCCAAATTGGATGCCACTGGCCACAGTTTGTTGGCTGCCCTATCTAATTATTAGTTTACCCTAAAATACAAGCTGGGGCCCTTGAACATCGGAGCTGATGCTCTGTCCAGAAGAACTGGACTGAGTGCAACACCAGACGATGGACCGTGGGAAAAAATTCCTGGCCCTGGGACTCGGGCAATGTGCTCAACCGCTGCGATAGTGGAGGATAAGATTGCTTTCTTCAAACTCAGAGTGGGGGACTCATTGGGCTGTCAGTCAAAGGCACTTCCAGCAGCATGCTGCCACCCGTAGGCATGTCTATCACGCAAGACACCATCATGAGATGGAAAGAGATGGTGATACACCAGATGCGAGACCCGGTGGCTAGAGCCATACGCAGGGCTATCCAAGAGAACAACCCCGCCAAATTGAAGCGTCATCCTGCAGACACGGTCACTGTTATCATGAGGGAATGAGACAAGTTCCACATAGATTGTGGCCTCCTCTACCGAGTTACCACCTCCCTACCACAACCATCCCAATAGGAACAACTCGTCCTGCCCAGAAGTTTGCTGTACACTGTCCTACGATCTCTGCATGATGATCACGGACACCTGGGAGTGGACAAAACCTTTGGCCTAGTAAGAGACAGGTTCTTCTGGCCCAATATGGAGACAAAAGAGAAAAAGGGGAGCACAGGTTGAGGTACACTAAATGGTAACAAATTGTTCAGCTCTGGGATGTAAGTCCCCAAGCTAATAAACGTGGGGGTAGTGGAGTGTGTAATAACAAAAACACATACACGGCCTTTTGTAAGTGCTGTCACATCAAGGTTTCTTTTCTACTTTTTCTTCCTTCTGTATCCTCTTTATTATTTATAAAATATTTTACCAGGAAGTAATACATTGAGAGTTACCTCTCGTTTTCAAGTATGTCCTGGGCACAGAGTTAAGACAAATAATACATGGTTACAAATAGAGTTACATAAATGAACAGGGTATACATTATATACAAGACATTGCATGCACAGTTAAAGAAAATATATGTTATGGGCGAATGAAACAGTTACAGACCAGATTAAAATGTGAGACAGCCTTAGATTTGAAAGAACTTAAACTGGTGGTGGATGTGAGAGTCTCTGGTAGGTTGTTCCAGATTTGGGGTGCACGGTAAGAGAAGGAGGAACGGCCGGATACTTTGTTGAGCCTTGGGACCATGAACAGTCTTTTGGAGTCTGATCTCAGGTGATCAGTGCTGCATTTGGTAGGGGTGAGGAGCTTGTTCAGGTAGCTGGGTAGCTTGCCCATAATTTAAAGGTAAGACAGGAAAGGTGAACTTTGTGCCTAGACTCTAGTGATGACCAATCTAGTTCTTTGAGCATTTCACAGTGATGTGTGTTGTAGTTGCATTGGAGAACAAAACGACAAATTGAATTGTAGAGGGTGTCAAGTTTGCTAAGGTGGGTTTGAGGTGCCGTGCCATATACTATGTCTCCATAGTCAATAATTGGCATTAGCATCTGCTGTGCGATACGCTTTCTGACCAGGAGACTTAGGGAGGATTTGTTCCTGTAAAGTACCCCTAGTTTGGCATAGGTCTTGGTTGTCAGGGTATCAATGTGCATTCCGAATGTTAAGTGGGAGTCAAACCATAAGCCCAGGTATTTAAAACTAGTGACAGCGGTTAGGGTGGTGTTAGTGTTAGTTCTAATATGGAGCTCAGTCGCTGGAAGCATTAAGAATTTAGTCTTGGTCCCGAATACCATTGTTACAGTCTTGTCAGTGTTTAAAAACAGTTTGTTTTTGGAAATCCAGTTTTCGAGTCTCAAAAAGTCAGACTGGAGTATGTGTTGAAGGTCAGAGAGGCTATGGCTGTGTGCATATAGGATTGTGTCATCTGCATACATGTGTATTGAGGCTTCCTTAGAAGCTGTGGGAAGATCATTAATGAACACTGAGAAGAGTAGGGCCCCAGAACAGAGCCTTGCGGGACACCACAGGTGATATCCAGGGGTTTGGAGTTAGCGCCTGAGATGGACACATGTTGGGATCTTCCTGATAGGTAAGACTGAAACCAGTTTAAAGCATGCTTCCCTATTCCAGAGCTCTGGAGCTTGTCAAGCAGGATAGCATGATCAACTGTATCAAAAGCCTTTGCAAAATCTAGGAATACTGCACCAGTGAGTTGTCCCCGTTCCATTCCACACTGGATTTCATTGCAAACTTTTAGCAGGGTATTTACGGTGGAGTGTTTGGGACGAAAGCCAGATTGGAATTGGCTAGGGAAATTTGTCTTGGTGTAGTAGTCGCTTAATTGGGAGTGGACACATTTTTCCATGACTTTGGATAGAATTGGGAGAAGTGAGATTGGTCTGTAGTTTGAGACAGTGTTTTTGTCCCCACTTTTGAAGATTGGGACAACTCTGGCAGTTTTCCAGGTCTTAGGCATATGGCCTGCAGACAGGATAGAGTTGACTATGGAAGCAATTGGTTTGGCAATGGCTGGGGCACCAAGTCGTAAGAACCTAGATTGTAGCAAGTCAGGTCCTCATTGGCTGCTTAGTTTTAGTTTGAGGAGCGCTTGTGTAATCTCCTCTTCAGATACTGGGCCAAATTGAAAATTGTGGGCAGTGTTGGGAGGGGTGGGGCTATGTGGGCACTCCCAGGATGAGATTCAGGTTTGTGGTTTGGGCTGCGTTTCGCTAATAAATTAGTGGCACACCCCACAAAGTAATCATTGAATGCATTTGCAATGTCAGTGGGGTTTGTCAGAGTAATATCCCCCTTAGTGATATTACTTGGTTGTTGATGGGTAGGGGGCTGGAATATATTGTTGATAACCTTCCAGAAGTTAGCTGGGTTTGATGTATTTTGGTGGAGATTGTCAGAGTAATATTGTGCTTTTGCGTGCCTTGTTTGCCTTGTGCACATGTTCCGCAGGCATCTGTAGTTTATACAAAGTTTCTTTTCTTCCTCTTGGATCTTGATAGTAGGTTCTTCAGGTAACCAGCTGCTGTTAAATGCAAAGTCTCCCTCAAAAAGAATTGATGACACAAAGTGTTTTAGAGACAATGCAGTTTCAGAAGGGCAACGGTTAATTCCAATAAATAATGGAAATATATATAAAATGCAGAAATAAAATGTTGCAAACACTCACACGGGCAAATGTGAGTGCAAACTTGAGGGGGGTATCTCTATCCTCTCTGCATCCGAATAATATAAATGCAAGGGATACTCCTGTTAAGATAAAGGAGATCAGGGTTAGGGAAATGGGGAGATAAAATTATAATACTCACACGGCCACGTGTGAGCTCACACGTGGAATGGTATCTTTTCTTTCAATCCCCAAACTGAAGTGGAGTAGTTCCTGATGGTGTTTGCATCAGATTAAAGATGCACTTGGAAACAGTGTCCAAATAACGTGGTGTCTTTATTAAAACATATAAAAAAACTAACAAAAACAGAAAAAAGCCCTTAGGTCTAACACCAAAGGGGCTGGAAAATGGAAACACCAACCAGTCCTTAGGAGATCTGTTTCAAGGGCGCGTGGTGCGCAGATCACTCAACCCTTGTCCGGTTATGGTGCTTGGCTCCTGTGCCCTGTTCCTTGACGGTGGCCTCACTAGTTCAAAAAAGCTCAGAGATTCGAACAATGCGTTTCGCCCTTTCTTGGGCTTCCTCAGGTTCCGTAGATGGGAATAGACAGTCTATTGGAGTTATATACGCATTACGCAACCAATCCCATGCTACCCTCTGAGCATCCTCCCTACATAACTTAAAAACATAATGGAAAGGTCATTTTCGGATTCCAAATGTTGAAACCCAAATGACTGGTTGTTTCAACGCATGATTATACAAAGCTGAATCGGTTAGTGAACATTAAACCTATGTGCAAATACTAATAAATAAATACATAAACAAAAAAACTTATTAATCTCAATAAATAATTATAGCATCAGTGTGTGATTTAATTAATAAATAAGCAACGTGATACAACACATATCTAATGATAAAACATCCCTAGATCTCCAAAGTTCTCTAGAGTGCAATCATTTAGATATACAAACTCCTTATTTATAGATAAAGTGACTTAATATAAAGTGATTTATATTATCAATAAAAATATAAATCAAAGTCACATAAGTGAAAGACCCTCAATGTCATCATAAATATAATTAATATTATTTACAACAACTTTTATACATAGAATTTTAATTCAAAATAGTGATAGAAATATAAAACAACATAATCAGTAATCAGCCACCGCCAGAGAGGAAGAAAATAAACTTTGTATAAAGAGGATACAGAAGGAAGAAAAGAAGAAAAGAAACCTTGATGTGACAGCACTTACACAAGGCCGTGCAAGTGTTTTTGTTGTTACACACTCCACTATCCCACGTTTATTAGCTTGGGGACTTACATCCCAGAGCTGAACAATTTGTTATTATTTAGTGTACCTCAACCTGTGCTCCCCCTTTTTCCCTTTTGTCTCCATATTATCTAAGAATCCAGGAAAGATCCTTCTTGGAGGTTTTAGAGTCATAGAAAGAGATCGAGAAGCAGATGGGAACCTTGTAGGATTTATAAGGTTGTGTTGTTCGAAAAAGAACAAGTGAATTTTCCATATTTATCCAGTTGTGGGGTAGCGCCCAGGTATCTCCTTTTACCACTCTTCTGGCCCAATATATGGAAATCGGTGGAGCGTCATTGCCGGAGGTGTCTGTGGTGTATATAGCGAAAAACACTGCTCACACGCACAGAACCATTGGGCCACTTAAAGAGCTCTGGTCCTATGGACCTAGTTTTCATGGATTGTCCTCTGATCGAGGCAGACTCTAAGGGTATCAGGAAAGTCCTGGTAGTGACTGGCCACTACAGCCGGTACACACAAGCGTTCCCTACCAAGGACCAGAAAGTGCTTACTGTAGCCAAAGTACTGTGGGAAAAGTACTTAATCCATTATAGATTACCTTATCGGATGCACTCCGATCAAGGGAGAGACTTCGAGAGCAAGTTAATTAAGGAGCTTCAAAACTTGCTCAATATCGAGAAGTCTCGCACAACTCCCTACCACCCTGAAGGAGATGCCCTGCCAGAAAGGTTCAATCAAACTCTACTAGATATGCTAGGTACTCTGAAGGGTTCCGAGAAGGCCGAATGGATCAATCATTTCGAGCCGTTGGTAAATGCCTACAATTGTACCAGACATGAATCTACGGGGTATATACCCCATGTCATGATGTTCGGCAGATAGGCACGACTGCCTGTGGACATTTGTCTTCAAGTGTCCACTGACGGAGTACCGAACATGACTCACTAAATGTATGTGAGACGGCTCCAGGATAATCTCCATAGAGCATATCAGTTGGCGGAGAAAGCCACCGCCAAGGTGAACAAAAATAACAAGCAGAGGTATGATCATAAAGTACGCTATCGGGAACTTCGGCCCGGAGACGCAGTTCTCCTGTGAAATGTAGGATTTCCAGGAAAACAAAAGTTAGTGGACTGCTGGCAAGAAGCTCCCTTCGAGGTAGGATCACAGATGCCGGGCCTCCCTGTATATCGCATCTACGATGCAGATGGAAGGGTAAGGGTCTGGCATAGGAATTACTTGCTACCTATTCCTAAGTGGGGGAAAGTGAATTCAAACCATCCGCGTAGTGCTGGCAATTAAACCAGACGAGTCCAATGACATCCCGGATGCTGCAACGGCAAATGATCAGGATCCTTTGGAAGGAAACTCTGCCACCCCAAACAGAGACTTGGGGGCACACTAGAAGAAGAAGCGGGTAATGGGCCTGCTCCCCATGTACCATCCCCAGTGGCTTCAGCAAGCCGACCACTCGACCCAAGGAGTCCGAGATTTGTACCAACTAAAAACGACCTGTATGTAGCTCCAAATTCACACTATATGAGAGGGCCAGGGCCTAAAGCCAATGGTAGCCTTTCCACCCAAGAAGACATTGAAGAAGAGACTCATAGGAGTCAAAGAGTGAGACGCCCACCAATGAGAATGGCGTATGATTCGTTATGGGCACCTCACAATGAGTCTCAGCAGCTGTCTCGGATCATGTTTGCATCTGTAATCACCATGCTCAACGAATTGTTAAATCTTATTTTGATGCTAATTGTACCGCTAAGTTGCATGTATGATATGTATTTTTCATTGAATAAGATTTGTGTAGCATGTTGTTCCCAAGCAGGGATGTCGATTCTCCACCACGGGGAGGATTTAGCTGAGTCCCCTTTTTCCTGCCTCTGGTGTGGGGGAGCTGGCAGTTAGTCTACCAGAGCTGGACGCAGGATCGGGAGGTGGGGATGGCCATTTTATGTTAGCATATGTGCAGTATAGCGAGGTGTGTATGCACAGTGTGCATAGTTCGGTGGCTATCTTAGAGTGGCTCCGCAAGATTCCACACAGTACTACAAGTCCCAGGATTCTCAAAGAGTGAGACACCACATGGAGAGTCCCAGCGATTAGGGCTCAAGGAGCAGGGGGAAAACAGGATTTCCTCCGTGGGCTAGGGACATGCACGTCAGTCGGACGGAGGGTGGCAAGATGGTAGGTAGTGTCCAGGAAGTAGTGCCTCCTGGACAAGGCATAGTCTTGTCCCTTAGGCCACACATAGGCCCTGAGTCACTCCAGAAAAGCGTTGAAGGGAAGGCCCCAGATTGGGACTCTTCCCGGTTAGTGGTAGCAGTGCTGTTGAACCTTTGACCAGATGGCCACGTGGTGTACTGTGGTCTGGGACCAGGGCAAAGACCCATAGACAGTTTAGGTGAAATCCTCCAGGTGGAGCTCGCCCCATGAGATGGATCTGGACTGACCTGACTGATCCTTTGACCAATGGTGATTCCTGGGTACAGGAGTACCCTGGGCGGTATATAAGTGCACCACCGATTCACACAAAGGGTAGCACTACCTCTTTCTTTGGGTGGGACTGTTCTACAAACACCGGGTGTTTAGGTGCCTAGGGCACCCTCAGTACTTTGGGAGAACCACACCAGGGTGTTAGGTATTGGGTTGCGTATTACATTGGGATATTGTATTTTGGTGTGTTTATTGTTATAGTAAGAAAATTATATTATACTCAGTGTATAGTGGTTATTGAGTCCTATGTGGGACCATCCTGTTCTGCTTGGATGGGTATTCTGCTGGAGGCAGTGTGTCAGAGCACAGCCATAAAAGATCAGGAAAGCAGCTTGTGGTTAAAAGATATTCTTTATTCGGACATCATGGTGCAGTCAGGGAAATGGAGGGAGCTCTTACGCGTTTCACGCCTCGTTGGCGCTTCGTCAGAGAGTGAAAAAGTAATGCTGGGACCCCCTTGATATAGTGCCTCTCATTGCGTTTCAAATTGCTCACAGCCGCGGCTCGATTGGCCGGAAGTGATGATACCGGAAGTCAGGAACCGGATGTGACGCGACGGGCTCCATGCATAGATGGTTTGTTTACAAGCTATGCTTGTAGTCATGGAGATCGCAGCGTCATCACTCCGTAGCAATGGGGAAATCTTAATTACAAACGGGACCCAGCATTATCACCCCACCATACAAAAAACATACATAATCAAAGGTGGTGGTTTTAAAAAACAACATCTAAAGCATATAGACTATGCATAAACTAAAGGACTCTTTGTAAACAGTTTGATATTATCCATAATGTATGGTTGCGATCGTATTTGTTAAACATTTTTGAGTGCCTGGTGACATATGTAAATTGTTTATAATGATAAACTTTGAATCATTGATTCGGGTTGTATAGGCTATATTACAATCATACATGATGGGTTAATATATCAGTAAAAATCTATTGTGCCAATTCTTTGCATGAAAGTATACAATTGGAACAGTTGCACAGATTTACTCGAGGTGATTTGTGAAAGACTGATGGCTATATCTAAGCAATGGGTGAAGCATATGTTATACATCTCGTTATAATTATATTCTATTATTTTTAAGGAAATAAAGGCAATATGAGAAGAGCAATGTATATACATCATGATATTTTGAATAGTCTTGTGATGTGTTGTAAATATATACATTGTTTTTGATGTGCATAACATTAAGTACAACAGGTTAGTTCTTCTTTCAATATAAAATTATTGATGTATGGAAAAATAATGAACATACATTTCACAAGAAATGCTTTAGTTCCCAATCCGTATTTATACCCCCGGGTGCCAAAGACCCGAGGGTATAAATCCAGAACATTTCTCTCTGGTTCAGTACATTTTCCCTATTACCTCCTCTTGTGTGTCTAGGAATATGTTCTAATGCACTGAATGAGAAAGTTTCACTGGAGCCTTTTGGACAATTTGAGAAATGTTTAGACACTGGTAGGTTAGGATCTTCCTTTTTTATTGATCTTAAGTGTTCTGAAATTCTCACTTTTAGAGGTCTGATTGTCCTCCCAATATAGGTCATACCACAGGCGCAATTAAGTTTGTATATAACATAATTGGTAGAACATGTCATAAATTGTTTTAGTTTGTATTTCTGACACGTATATTTATTAGTAACTGAACTTAGTGGTGTAGCATATCTACAGTATGTACATTTGCCACATTTGTGGAAGCCTTTTGGGAGTCTATCTCGGGATGTCTTGTGTCCTGCAGTGAATAAGCTAGGAGATAGATGATATCCTATGGTCTTTGCCTTTTTATATACAAATTTTGGTAGATTATTTGTGACTGATTTCAGCCCTCTATCTAGCTGTAATACCCTCCAGTGTTTTTCTATGATGCTTCTTATCTTGCTAGCCTGATTGCTAAAGGTGGTGATAAAGAGCGGGGTCTCAGATTCAGGTTCTGTGATCTTTGTTTTTATTGTTTTTTTCTTCTGTTTTGTATTTTTCAATAGTTCTGAACGATTTAATTGCAGTGCATGTATAAATGCAGAATGTATATCTTTTTCTTGATATCCTCTGTTCCTGAACCTCTCGTTCAGTATCTCCGACTGTTGTATGAAGGCTTCTTCAGTAGAACAAAGCCTTCTCAGTCGGAGATATTGACCTTTGGGTATGCCTCGTAATAGAGGTCTCGGATGGCTGCTGTTTGCCCTTAGCAGAGAGTTGCGGGCATTTGTTTTACGAAATAAATTGGTTTGAATTGTACAATTCACATCTATGGATAATCTTATATCCAAAAAGTCTATATGATTAATGTTTACTGATGATGTGAATTTTAAATTAAAAGTATTGTCATTCAGATAGTTGATGAAAGCTCCCAGTATGTCGTGGTCCCCCTCCCATATCAGGATAAGGTCGTCTATGTAACGACGGTAAAAGATAATGTGCTTACGAAAAGGATTAGTGTCACCGAAAATGTGTTTATTTTCCCAGAAACCCATAAAGAGGTTTGCATAGGAAGGTGCAAAGGAAGTACCCATGGCAGTGCCCTGTTTTTGGAGATAGAAGTGCTGGTCAAAAAGAAAGTAGTTGTGCTGTAATAGAAATATTATGCAATCCAAAAGAAAAGTGATTTGTGGAGTGTGTAAATTTGATAAATTAAGGAAATGAGTGACAGCTAGGATGCCAAGATTGTGACTAATAATTGTGTATAGAGATGATACATCTAGTGTAACCCATGTATAATTGTGACACCAAGTGATCACTTGTAACAAATTTAGTAAATGTGTTGAATCTCTGATATAGGACGGGAGAACCACTACTAGGGGTTGGAGATAAACATCCACGTACCTAGATACACCATCTCCCAAAGATCCAATGCTAGAAATTATTGGTCTACCTGGTGGATTCGCCAGGGACTTGTGGATCTTTGGGAGATGGTGAAAAATAGGTACTGTGGGAAATCGGTTAAATAGGTATTGAGATTCTTGTATCGACAATACCCGCAACTCTCTGCCAAGGTCAATCAGTGTTTGTAGCTCTCCAAGATATAATGATGTGGGGTCTTTGTCCAACCTACAATAAGAGTTACTGTCACTTAGTTGTCTAATTGATTCTTTGTAGTAATTGTCTTTGGACATCACTACTACGGCTCCACCCTTATCAGCGTTTTTTATTATTAACGTGTTGTTATGTTTAAGCTGAAAAAGGGTGTTCCGTTCTGCTATAGTCAAATTGTCAGGTTTTTTGTTGGAAAAAGTGTATCCCTTTGCTAAAGTCTGCAGGTCACGCTCTACCAATTTTTCAAAGGTCTCTAAGTAAGGTCCCTTGTTGTATGTTGTACAAAAGGTCGATCTATTTTTTAACCCTGAATGTTTTGTATGTGTGAGGAATGTAGTAAAGTCATCTGTTTCTATTTCTTCTTGTTCTGCTAGCAAATCGTTAAGATCTTGAACCCTGGTGAGCTCATTGAAGTCGAAAGAATGCATGCTCGTCGCACCCACCCGTGGCTCCCGAGGAGAGGCCTCGGGAACCCGAGGCGGGGACGAGGGGCATGCAGTCTCTGATCTATTGTTGAACCATTTCTTTAATAATAATTTCCTAATAAATCTTTGAACATCAATTACAGTGGTAAACAAGTCAAAATTGTCATTCGGCGCGAAATTTAACCCTTTGTTTAATAAATCAATCTCATCTGGACTAAGGACTGTCCCAGAGATGTTTATAACATTATTCTCATTTGGATTCAAATGTCCATCTTTCTTTTCTTTTCTTTCTGACTTTTTTCTTTTGGCCGAGCGCCTTGTTCTCTTGAACAGTTTTTTGGAGCCTTCGATTGATATGAAGTGGAGGACTCATATCTCCTGGTATACGAGGTAGATGGTCTAGAGTCCTGGTCGCTATTCCCATGTGTATACCTCTCTGTGTCTGTGTCATTAGAAAAGGAAACAGATGAAGGACGTCCTTCGTTGTCTGAGGTGTCAGACATACTGGAGTTGTCAGCTTTGTTTTTCAGGATGGACTTATTGGGTGTAGATTTGTTAAAGTTGTCTCTATCTCTCTGTGGGTGTCTTTTTTGATTTTTGTTTTTATATGCATTTCTATATTGGTTGGGCTTTTGCCACATATAGATTTGATTGTGTATATAGTCCATTTTGTCTCGTTCATACTTTTTTTGTTTTTGTGTCATTAAGTCCTGTTCCATTGATTTGATATGTTTACTCAGTTTCTCATCACATGTATTATATTCATCAAAGTTTTGTAAATTATTCAAATTCTTTTGAAGGTCTGTGACTGCCTTTGATGTGGATTTCTTCTCCTCTACCTTGTGTTCTATTATCAGGTCAATTAGTTTGAATGAGCATTCATCTAGGAGTTTAATCCACTTTAGCTCGAATTCTTTTGTGGGGAACCCAAAAGATGGTGTTTTGGTAATACGTAATCCCCGTGGTAGTCTATTCATTGACCGATAGTTCTCTAGTGTCGTTATATCCCACCATAGTCGTATGTCTATTGATAGGGCTTTCTCGAATCTGTTAAAGAACATTGGTAGGTCAATGTCATCATCATCATCAGTTGGTAATGTCAGTCCTTCAAAGACCTGTGCTGCTTGTTTACTGCGTCTAGAGTTGTCTGTGCAAATGTGTGCATACGACATGGACTTGGATTGGCTATTGTCAGAGTCCTCAGATAAAACATCCATTATCTGTTACTGTCACCATGTGTCAAATGTAAAAAATGTATATATTTCTTGATAGAAGATAAGCTGAAATCCTTATTCCAATGATTTATAAGATCATCCAGTCATGAGCTACTATTAGGTTTGTGTATACAGCAGTAGAAGAACAGAGTTCATCAATAGTGCTCTAAATGACTATGGATAATGGAAATGACAATGTCAATTCAAATATTCTTGATAGAAGATGTCTTGATGCAGGCTATTGATATACAGGTGAGTATTGGGTATATAGGTGAGCGCTGTGTAGAGGACATATATATTGAAGTCCTAGAGGTGTTGTGAATGAAGAGTGTTAAGCTCCATCACATCACTCCTAATGAGGACAATGTCACACACGCTTGGAACCACCCTAGTGTATACCTCCAAAATAGAATAAAGGATAAACTCACATGAAAAGAGCCTGTTTTCTTCTTGTTGGTGGCGTGCATCCGGAAAAGTGGTAGATGGGTGGGTATTCTGCTGGAGGCAGTGTGTCAGAGCACAGCCATAAAAGATCAGGAAAGCAGCTTGTGGTTAAAAGATATTCTTTATTCGGACATCATGGTGCAGTCAGGGAAATGGAGGGAGCTCTTACGCGTTTCACGCCTCGTTGGCGCTTCGTCAGAGAGTGAAAAAGTAATGCTGGGACCCCCTTGATATAGTGCCTCTCATTGCGTTTCAAATTGCTCACAGCCGCGGCTCGATTGGCCGGAAGTGATGATACCGGAAGTCAGGAACCGGATGTGACGCGACGGGCTCCATGCATAGATGGTTTGTTTACAAGCTATGCTTGTAGTCATGGAGATCGCAGCGTCATCACTCCGTAGCAATGGGGAAATCTTAATTACAAACGGGACCCAGCATTATCACCCCACCATACAAAAAACATACATAATCAAAGGTGGTGGTTTTAAAAAACAACATCTAAAGCATATAGACTATGCATAAACTGAAGGACTCTTTGTAAACAGTTTGATATTATCCATAATGTATGGTTGCGATCGTATTTGTTAAACATTTTTGAGTGCCAGGTGACATATGTAAATTGTTTATAATGATAAACTTTGAATCATTGATTCAGGTTGTATAGGCTATATTACAATCATACATGATGGGTTAATATATCAGTAAAAATCTATTGTGCCAATTCTTTGCATGAAAGTATACAATTGGAACAGTTGCACAGATTTACTCGAGGTGATTTGTGAAAGACTGATGGCTATATCTAAGCAATGGGTGAAGCATATGTTATACATCTCGTTATAATTATATTCTATTATTTTTAAGGAAATAAAGGCAATATGAGAAGAGCAATGTATATACATCATGATATTTGACATGGTGACAGTAACAGATAATGGATGTTTTATCTGAGGACTCTGACAATAGCCAATCCAAGTCCATGTCGTATGCACACATTTGCACAGACAACTCTAGACGCAGTAAACAAGCAGCACAGGTCTTTGAAGGACTGACATTACCAACTGATGATGATGATGACATTGACCTACCAATGTTCTTTAACAGATTCGAGAAAGCCCTATCAATAGACATACGACTATGGTGGGATATAACGACACTAGAGAACTATCGGTCAATGAATAGACTACCACGGGGATTACGTATTACCAAAACACCATCTTTTGGGTTCCCCACAAAAGAATTCGAGCTAAAGTGGATTAAACTCCTAGATGAATGCTCATTCAAACTAATTGACCTGATAATAGAACACAAGGTAGAGGAGAAGAAATCCACATCAAAGGCAGTCACAGACCTTCAAAAGAATTTGAATAATTTACAAAACTTTGATGAATATAATACATGTGATGAGAAACTGAGTAAACATATCAAATCAATGGAACAGGACTTAATGACACAAAAACAAAAAAAGTATGAACGAGACAAAATGGACTATATACACAATCAAATCTATATGTGGCAAAAGCCCAACCAATATAGAAATGCATATAAAAACAAAAATCAAAAAAGACACCCACAGAGAGATAGAGACAACTTTAACAAATCTACACCCAATAAGTCCATCCTGAAAAACAAAGCTGACAACTCCAGTATGTCTGACACCTCAGACAACGAAGGACGTCCTTCATCTGTTTCCTTTTCTAATGACACAGACACAGAGAGGTATACACATGGGAATAGCGACCAGGACTCTAGACCATCTACCTCGTATACCAGGAGATATGAGTCCTCCACTTCATATCAATCGAAGGCTCCAAAAAACTGTTCAAGAGAACAAGGCGCTCGGCCAAAAGAAAAAAGTCAGAAAGAAAAGAAAAGAAAGATGGACATTTGAATCCAAATGAGAATAATGTTATAAACATCTCTGGGACAGTCCTTAGTCCAGATGAGATTGATTTATTAAACAAAGGGTTAAATTTCGCGCCGAATGACAATTTTGACTTGTTTACCACTGTAATTGATGTTCAAAGATTTATTAGGAAATTATTATTAAAGAAATGGTTCAACAATAGATCAGAGACTGCATGCCCCTCGTCCCCGCCTCGGGTTCCCGAGGCCTCTCCTCGGGAGCCACGGGTGGGTGCGACGAGCATGCATTCTTTCGACTTCAATGAGCTCACCAGGGTTCAAGATCTTAACGATTTGCTAGCAGAACAAGAAGAAATAGAAACAGATGACTTTACTACATTCCTCACACATACAAAACATTCAGGGTTAAAAAATAGATCGACCTTTTGTACAACATACAACAAGGGACCTTACTTAGAGACCTTTGAAAAATTGGTAGAGCGTGACCTGCAGACTTTAGCAAAGGGATACACTTTTTCCAACAAAAAACCTGACAATTTGACTATAGCAGAACGGAACACCCTTTTTCAGCTTAAACATAACAACACGTTAATAATAAAAAACGCTGATAAGGGTGGAGCCGTAGTAGTGATGTCCAAAGACAATTACTACAAAGAATCAATTAGACAACTAAGTGACAGTAACTCTTATTGTAGGTTGGACAAAGACCCCACATCATTATATCTTGGAGAGCTACAAACACTGATTGACCTTGGCAGAGAGTTGCGGGTATTGTCGATACAAGAATCTCAATACCTATTTAACCGATTTCCCACAGTACCTATTTTTCACCATCTCCCAAAGATCCACAAGTCCCTGGCGAATCCACCAGGTAGACCAATAATTTCTAGCATTGGATCTTTGGGAGATGGTGTATCTAGGTACGTGGATGTTTATCTCCAACCCCTAGTAGTGGTTCTCCCATCCTATATCAGAGATTCAACACATTTACTAAATTTGTTACAAGTGATCACTTGGTGTCACAATTATACATGGGTTACACTAGATGTATCATCTCTATACACAATTATTAGTCACAATCTTGGCATCCTAGCTGTCACTCATTTCCTTAATTTATCAAATTTACACACTCCACAAATCACTTTTCTTTTGGATTGCATAATATTTCTATTACAGCACAACTACTTTCTTTTTGACCAGCACTTCTATCTCCAAAAACAGGGCACTGCCATGGGTACTTCCTTTGCACCTTCCTATGCAAACCTCTTTATGGGTTTCTGGGAAAATAAACACATTTTCGGTGACACTAATCCTTTTCGTAAGCACATTATCTTTTACCGTCGTTACATAGACGACCTTATCCTGATATGGGAGGGGGACCACGACATACTGGGAGCTTTCATCAACTATCTGAATGACAATACTTTTAATTTAAAATTCACATCATCAGTAAACATTAATCATATAGACTTTTTGGATATAAGATTATCCATAGATGTGAATTGTACAATTCAAACCAATTTATTTCGTAAAACAAATGCCCGCAACTCTCTGCTAAGGGCAAACAGCAGCCATCCGAGACCTCTATTACGAGGCATACCCAAAGGTCAATATCTCCGACTGAGAAGGCTTTGTTCTACTGAAGAAGCCTTCATACAACAGTCGGAGATACTGAACGAGAGGTTCAGGAACAGAGGATATCAAGAAAAAGATATACATTCTGCATTTATACATGCACTGCAATTAAATCGTTCAGAACTATTGAAAAATACAAAACAGAAGAAAAAAACAATAAAAACAAAGATCACAGAACCTGAATCTGAGACCCCGCTCTTTATCACCACCTTTAGCAATCAGGCTAGCAAGATAAGAAGCATCATAGAAAAACACTGGAGGGTATTACAGCTAGATAGAGGGCTGAAATCAGTCACAAATAATCTACCAAAATTTGTATATAAAAAGGCAAAGACCATAGGATATCATCTATCTCCTAGCTTATTCACTGCAGGACACAAGACATCCCGAGATAGACTCCCAAAAGGCTTCCACAAATGTGGCAAATGTACATACTGTAGATATGCTACACCACTAAGTTCAGTTACTAATAAATATACGTGTCAGAAATACAAACTAAAACAATTTATGACATGTTCTACCAATTATGTTATATACAAACTTAATTGCGCCTGTGGTATGACCTATATTGGGAGGACAATCAGACCTCTAAAAGTGAGAATTTCAGAACACTTAAGATCAATAAAAAAGGAAGATCCTAACCTACCAGTGTCTAAACATTTCTCAAATTGTCCAAAAGGCTCCAGTGAAACTTTCTCATTCAGTGCATTAGAACATATTCCTAGACACACAAGAGGAGGTAATAGGGAAAATGTACTGAACCAGAGAGAAATGTTCTGGATTTATACCCTCGGGTCTTTGGCACCCGGGGGTATAAATACGGATTGGGAACTAAAGCATTTCTTGTGAAATGTATGTTCATTATTTTTCCATACATCAATAATTTTATATTGAAAGAAGAACTAACCTGTTGTACTTAATGTTATGCACATCAAAAACAATGTATATATTTACAACACATCACAAGACTATTCAAAATATCATGATGTATATACATTGCTCTTCTCATATTGCCTTTATTTCCTTAAAAATAATAGAATATAATTATAACGAGATGTATAACATATGCTTCACCCATTGCTTAGATATAGCCATCAGTCTTTCACAAATCACCTCGAGTAAATCTGTGCAACTGTTCCAATTGTATACTTTCATGCAAAGAATTGGCACAATAGATTTTTACTGATATATTAACCCATCATGTATGATTGTAATATAGCCTATACAACCCGAATCAATGATTCAAAGTTTATCATTATAAACAATTTACATATGTCACCAAGCACTCAAAAATGTTTAACAAATACGATCGCAACCATACATTATGGATAATATCAAACTGTTTACAAAGAGTCCTTCAGTTTATGCATAGTCTATATGCTTTAGATGTTGTTTTTTAAAACCACCACCTTTGATTATGTATGTTTTTTGTATGGTGGGGTGATAATGCTGGGTCCCGTTTGTAATTAAGATTTCCCCATTGCTACGGAGTGATGACGCTGCGATCTCCATGACTACAAGCATAGCTTGTAAACAAACCATCTATGCATGGAGCCCGTCGCGTCACATCCGGTTCCTGACTTCCGGTATCATCACTTCCGGCCAATCGAGCCGCGGCTGTGAGCAATTTGAAACGCAATGAGAGGCACTATATCAAGGGGGTCCCAGAATTACTTTTTCACTCTCTGACGAAGCGCCAACGAGGCGTGAAACGCGTAAGAGCTCCCTCCATTTCCCTGACTGCACCATGATGTCCGAATAAAGAATATCTTTTAACCACAAGCTGCTTTCCTGATCTTTTATGGCTGTGCTCTGACACACTGCCTCCAGCAGAATACCCACCCATCTACCACTTTTCCGGATGCACGCCACCAACAAGAAGAAAACAGGCTCTTTTCATGTGAGTTTATCCTTTATTCTATTTTGGAGGTATACACTAGGGTGGTTCCAAGCGTGTGTGACATTGTCCTCATTAGGAGTGATGTGATGGAGCTTAACACTCTTCATTCACAACACCTCTAGGACTTCAATATATATGTCCTCTACACAGCGCTCACCTATATACCCAATACTCACCTGTATATCAATAGCCTGCATCAAGACATCTTCTATCAAGAATATTTGAATTGACATTGTCATTTCCATTATCCATAGTCATTTAGAGCACTATTGATGAACTCTGTTCTTCTACTGCTGTTCTGCTTGGATCCTTCATAGTTGGAGGCGCGGCACCAAACGGAAAGAGAGAGATCACCCCAGGCTCCTAGAAGCGGAGTGAAAAGAAAAACTGCCATGCACTCCAGGGTATAGGAAAAGAATATATATATATATATATAAAAACGTGGGGTCCCACAATTGGAGAAGGGGCTCAAATGGAGGGAGTAAGCACTGAATATCAACAGAGTCCAAACCAAGGTGGTGGTGTGGGGAAGAAAAACAATTAAAGTCCTCTAATCCCCACTAAAACACCCTCTGCTGTCCTCCTTAGGACTAAATGATGGGGAAAGTGCAGCTGGCTTGACAGAAGCAGAGATAAGATATGTGGCTAGAGCTGCAGAAGAAAAAACACACCATCTGCTAGTACTCAAATATGCCACATAGAACTGTGCTGTGTGCTGGTTTTTCTATCCTAGAAACGGAGGCAAACAGGTACAGCAGCATGCATTGTTCCTTAGTCATAGGGAAAAGGGGCTACATACTGTATATATATTTTCCTAGAGAGCAGATAGAGAGGCTGGAACTCAGGAATGGCTTTTATATCATAGCGGGCTACCATGCATGATGGGTGCAATCGATTGCACACATGTTGCTCTGACCCTGCCTAGTGAAATAGAGCATGTGTACCATAACAGGAAACACTTTCACTCCATTAATATGCAGTCATATGCTATGACATATATTCTCACAACCCAGGGGGAGCATGAGGAAGAAAAACAACAGAAAAAAACAGACTAAGTGCAGACAGTAGGATTCAGTGTGAAAAAATATGATGATTATCTTGGCTCTTCCGTGCAGCCTACTCAGAAGATAGTTTAAGGGCAATAACAGGTAACGTGGAATCTATGAAGTCTTCTAGACGCAGGCAGGGTAATGCTCTCATTCAGCAGTCAGGTGGATTAGGGCATGAAAAAGTAAAGAGAAACCTCCATAGTGCAGATCAATGGTATAAAAAGGATATTTATATAGTAATGCTTAAAAATGCGCACTTACAATAGACAAGTATAAAAACAACATTTGTCACTCCAAGTGAAAAGATGAGGATTGTGCCGCAGCTCACCACACCGCCTCTGCTCCGGGAACCCTGTGTGTGTCGCTGTTTGCTCTCTCTCCTGCACCGCAGCATTCAGAGATCACCTCCAGCAGACCAGCACTGTTTCCAGTGCGATACGTCACTTCCGGTTTCCTCGAGGAGCTCCGTCATGTCACTTCCGGTAGGGCTTGTGATGGACAGCTACCAGCACCAATCCTCTCTCTTCCTGGGCGGATCCACTCTACGCGTTTCACCAATAGGAAAACTGGCTTCGTCAGGAGTATGCTATGCCAACATGAAAATTCTGAATGTGGTAGCCAGATTCACGGGTTCCAGCCACAATTCCTATATTATAAAAAAATCCTCTGTCTTCCATGCATTTGAGGCTGGAATTTATGGACATGGTTGGCTGGTGGGTGAGTAAATATAATATAACTAAGTGGGAGATTAGGTTTCTTTAATGTAGTATCACTGAAGGTGGACAGAACCCCTATGTAGCACTCTGTTCCTATGTGAGATGGTGGGTTAAATTAAAACATATTTATTGATAAACTCGTTAAAACAATGGGGTTTAAAACATTTATTAAATAGTACCAAGTGTTCAGTAGACTCTTGGGATAGTTTACTACAAAAGAGTATTATATGGATACTAGCTGATATACCCGGCGTTGCCCGTGATGTAATGTTCTGCCTCCCCCATCCTCCCTCTCAACTCCCTTCCCCCCTCTTCACAGCTGTTCAGGCTTCCCCCCCTTCTCTCCTGACTCCCTCCCCCTGCTCTCTCTCCTGACTCCCTCTCTCCCCCCTCTCTCTCCTGACTCCCTCTCTCCCCCCCCCTCTCTCCTGACTAACTCCCCCCCCCTCTCTCCTGACTGAATACCACCCCCCGCCTGTCCGCTGTGCACCGCCATTTTACCGGGGGCAGCTGCAGGAGGAAGGGTGTCCTTCCGGAGGCTACCTGCCCACTGCCTGTCCCCCCGCCGGGGAGGGAAGTGAGCGATGGCGGCTGGGGCAGGAGGGCTGGGCCGCGCTTCCCCTCCATCCGGGAGCCGTGGGGGGGGAGGGAGAGAGAGAGGGAGAGAGGGAGAGAGAGAGAGAGAGGGAGAGGGAGAGGGAGAGGGAGAGGGAGAGGGAGAGGGAGAGAGAGAGAGAGAGAGAGAGAGAGAGAGAGAGAGAGAGAGAGAGAGAGAGAGAGTTGGGTGACGTCATAGAGCAGGGTGACATCATAGAGCCACCAATCTGATTGGCCAGAGGCTGAGGACCAACCAGATTCACTGCAGCTAGTACCAACCTTTCGATTTTATATATTAAGATTAAAGTCCAGTGTTAGTGAATTCACTGGCCCTAGTAATCCTCATTTGCAGTGGTTATCTAGGGATTGGTTTGGAGTGGGAATGAAAGTAGTGGCCATATATGTAGTGCCAGAGTATTGAGTACTTTATTGGTGCACTTTTATCAGGGACCTTCTACTGTGCTGCTAAGATGTGCAGCCAGTATTGTGATATGGTTGTGTGTAACAATCATAGGTATCTGTGCACCAAAACGTGATTTACTGGCATCAATTAAAGAATAATTGTACGTGAGCGCTGGAGAATAATATATTATATCGTGTAAACCTGGGATCTGAAGTATGCAGATCTAGAATTTGCACTAGTACTCGAAGGGTTAATACTGATATAGCATAGGCACTGCATAAACTCCTATATTTGTTAGATAAGGAGTGTCTACTAAGTATTGCACCTTATAGGATCAAATGCAGGTTAATAATATAGAGCCTTATCCTAGATGGTGTTATACTACTCCATATATGGTATGGAACTGGCACTCCAGATGTTAATAGCTGGATTGGACACTAGTTGCTTGTAGAATTAGTATAATCCCATAATTTAAGACAATGCAGCTATATCAGACATAATATTCTGCATATCTGGAGCCACCATAGATACAATTTCATCTTGGCAATAATTTATGCCTGTAATATGGAAATGTCCTTTGGCACACTGACATTCTAAATTAATGTACAGTATCAAACACAAATATATGCATGCTGGATGCCCCTCTCATATACTGCTAAACACATCACATGTGATCCGAAAATAATTTTGTTCGGGTATTTAATGTTATAGGCCAATGAAAATATATTTCTGTCAACAACTTCATTGTTACTTTAAAAATAATATTTTATCTCGCTGTATTATACTGTAGGTGATTCAGGATATGGGATCTAACGGTGGCTCCAAACCCCACTGGGTAACCCTCAATCCCCTGGAAAGGAGTATTATAATGCGGCACACATATCCACTCCATCAGTTATTGAGAGAACGTTTGGACTGTTGAAAAGTCATTTCAGATGTAAGGATAGATCTGGTGGTGACCTACAGTACTACACCTGAAAAGGTTTGTGACTAGTGATGAGTTGCTGCATTCTGCACAACATTGCACTGCGTCAAAATCTTCTAGGCAACATATGGGAGGAACTCAAGGAGGACCCTCCTGTCCATGCTGCAGGGGATAATGAGCAGACAGCCAGTGGGGTGGAGCCACAACGGAATGTCATCGCCACCTATTTCTCAGGTGAGCACCAATATGTGTTTTCATATTAATGTATACTGTCCTTCGTGTTTCTTTGACATAAATGTAACAATATTTTATCATCATAATATAGGATAGTGCTGGCTGTACACAACTTGCGTATACATGCTCTGCTGTGTGTACATGGCCATCTGTCTATGGTATATCAATCTCTAACAGCTTTCTTATAACCATGGCAATTGGGCCACATCCAATTAATATGTATTGTGTGCATGAGGGGTGAATGTTGTGCATGTAGATGTAACAAAGTTTCCCTCACCCAATCGCAGATAGGGGCCATTACAGGGTATATAACTGCTGGCAACGGGAGGGCTGAGTCATCTGCCGATGGTAGTGGGGACACAGGAACAGGCTTCTGGTGTTCATACCCCACATCTCCTTAGCAATGCAGCACCTTCATCTGCCGGAACTAAAGGTGATCTCCCACGTTAGAACTTATTACCTCCCCCCTCAGAAAGGTCATGCACCAGGCAGGAGGTATATTGCAAAACAGGAACAGGTTTATTACTACACTCTGCAGTAACAGTTACACAGCAGTCTTCTGCCGGTTACAGTCTGTCAGTTCAGCTATCACTGAAGATGGTCCCTGGACCGTCACTACATGCCAAGGGCACCCGCAGCCATCTTAAGTCTTCACCACCTCCCTAGCGGAGGCAGAGGTAAGGTACAAACTCACACTTCCCCGGAGGGAAAAGCACATGGGAAGGCCCCAATCTCAGGCTTCCAGTTGTGTCTAAGGAATCTGTTCCTGGTTTTGGCTGGAGCTCACTCTTGCAGAGTTGGTGAGCTCTCTGAACAGACCTTCCCTTGGATTTGCAAGCATTTAGCTGTGTTTTCAATCATTGCAGCTTTGCCCCTATTCGCTGGCTATACTATATAGAGCCAGCCCCTCCCCCCCAGGGAGTTGCTGAGCATAACCCTAGATTCACTAGGCTATAACTGTGTTTGCCACAAGCTACTTTGTCTTAGCCTCTTACACTGGTGACACACTTTATTCGAGCTCGGCTAGTCCCACGAATTCGGGTATACCCGGGTGTATTGAGGTTTGTGACTGTTTTCTGCCCGAGTGCATTGAGTTATTTTCCAGGCAGGGATTGAAGCATTTTATTCCCGTTGGCTGCAATACTGCACAGTATATATATATATATACTGCATTACAATTCATGAATTTATGCCATCTGGTAGACACGCGAAGCATTGCAGCCTATTAAATCCTAATCATTATCATTTAACAGATCAGCCGCCCGTCAGCCAGGCATGAACCCAGGCTGGGAAGGCAAACGCAACGGGGCTTGTCAGAGGTGAGGAGCGGCGCATTCCAGGTATCTGCCAGGTACATACTGGGTATTTGCTCGAATAAAGTGTGTCGGTGCAGTAGTTCCTTGGGCCTGCTGCATTTCTCCATTGAACCCGTGTCCTGGTTCCTGTGCTGAAGCGCTGGATCCCAAGAGCAATCCTTCAGCTTCCTGTTCCCTGCTGCCTTCTCTCCCTACAGAGGTCTGGTTCTTGGAGCCTGCTGTATTTCTCCATTGCAGAAGCCGTGTCCTGGGTCCTGTGCTGAAGCGCGGGATCTCCAGCGTTAAGCTTCAGCTTCCTGATTCCTGAGGACTGCTGCATCCCTGCCTTGCAGAGGCCTTTGTTATGGGCCGCTCCCGCTCCTCACGCAGAGGCCATTCCCGCAGTGCTACTGCTATGCTGAAGCGCTCCGTACCTGATTCTTTGTTGCCGAACTCTAGCCTTGATATCGACTACTCAACCGTCTCCAATCCTTACCCTGGCGTGTCAATGGATTACTCTACCGTCTACAACCCTGACCCTGCTACGATAGACTATAGACTGCGCAATCCTGAACCGGCTTCATGGTCTAAGTTCAGTGTATTCAGCCCCGCGGTCCGGTCCCGGTTTGTGGCGAGCACATCCGTTACATTGTGTGACCTGCCTTCCTCACAGGGAAGGAACAAATTCTAACTTTAAGGCGGTCCTGCCCTTAAGTACAGCCAGAAGGCAGGCACTCCGTTGTCCCAGCTTCAACAGGATGTACCACCCTCTGCTATCACTCATGTGCAGTATCAAAGGTGAGGGGGAAAGCCCCATACCAACTACTGGCAACCTGATAGTACTGGTTTACTGCCAGCCCATTGGGCAGAATAATAGTCAGGGGGAACCCTGCTACATTCATGAGGGACCTTCATGTATTGTTGTTGTCTATGAGTGAAATCAATGTGATATTGATAACAGATGAATAATATTTCACACTTCATAGGTGAAGTAAACTTGCACAAGTGATGTCAATTTCATAATTGTACCTTATATGTATTATTCATAAACATTTTCTATCACTCTATTTAAATTGTAATTCATTTCTATATGTACGTCCATTTACTATACATTATAAATGACTCTAAATTAATTATATCATTTATCATAGCAAATTATAAATGTATGTATTCTTGTTGACCGCCAAGGAGATGCAACTCCGAATTTCAGATATGCTCATGAACACGGACACAGACAGTCAGAAGTATTGTTGGACCACTTTTTACAATAGTGGTGTTGCTACAGGCTGGTATTCTCTTGGGACCGTGCTCTGGGGGGCGGGGGGTGGCGATGCTTTGCATAGGTGTCTCCGACAGTGGTGAGCGTGCAGCCGCGAGCAGCTTGCCCCACGAACTCATGCACATGCGCTAACGGAGAGCTGAAATGGCACATACAGCACAATTTAGGACTAGGGTCCCTTACATATCTCGCTATGCCACTGCTTGTATAGTTAATTTACATGCTTTGTCAAAAGGAATATCAAACATATATTTTTTTTATTACAGCAAACGTGCAGAATGTCTTTTATACTCTTTAGCAACATCTTTCAAGTAACAGAGAGGTGGAAGAGTGTGAAAACAGTGAGTATGAAATGTTCATATAAAACAAACATTTCTATAAACATAATATATTTAGGACTGTGTATAACTGTGAATGTATTAATTACAAAAAAGTGTTTTATATAGATTTTTATTTATAATTACTCATACTGTAATATGGTAAATGTGGCGTTACTGTATGTGTTCACAAAACATCATGCAAATGATTAAGATAGTACATTTAGGTATATAAGATCTAGGTATATAAGATCCTGTTTGTATTGTTTATTAAATCATTCTAACATGAATAAATTACATGTGATGTGTCTGGAAAATATGACCGTGCTTACAGACATTACAGAAACAGTGTTTATACCACAGTATTTACAACAGTTGCATTTATATGTTTTATTGCATGAAGTAATCAATTATTAGTAAACATGCTGTTTTCGGGAGATAATCCCATTTCATTTAAGAATTATGGTAGCACAGAGCATGTGCGAATTCACAAAGATCACTTCAAACTTTTACATATGTAATTATACACATTCATATACTGTAACTGTGGGAGGGTGTAAGGCGTACTGTTATGCATGAATGTTTTACACTGTACAAATAATTTATTATTTCTGGCCGTCCTTCAAGGTTTAGTTGCAATGTTATAGACAAGATAATTTTGTATATTAATTATTTGATTTTACTACCAATTTAATCCAATTAGCTATTACAGATGGTTGTACTGTATGTTCCTACAATTTGGATGTACTTGGCATAGAAAAAAATACTATATTTGATCACTTATAGTATGGATATAGTCCCCAAATAACCCAGCAGCTGTCAGAGCACAGACGAATGTATTGTGAAATAACGTACAAGAGACTTGGTACTGTATATGCAATTTCACCAAGCAAATTTTATTTTGACAAATGTCAAAGAGCAATAACATGTGGGTAACTATTAGCCTGGATATACATTCTCAGTTCACATAATTTTTTTTTTATATTTGTGTGTGTATGTATGTATGTATATATGTATGTATATATGTACTGTAGTGACATACTGTAGTGTCACTGTAGTGACATAGTCACAGACATAGTCCAAAGACATAGTGACATAGACATAGTCCAAAGATGTTAGGCAGCTTTCTGCCCCGTTATAGGTCAGAAAGTGCAGAAATAGTTAAATGATCCATTCCACAGTTTCACATTAACTCAGGCGACTGGATGGAAAATCCAGACCACTGATTACAATGGGTCTAGTTCTCCCTCACCTGCTCTCCTAATCACTAGCACAGGTATTTAGAACAGAGAGGTTTTGCATTTCTCTCTCTCTCCTTAGAGCCTGGAGGCTGGGGGTATTGCTGCTCCCCGGAATCCAGCTCGGAGTGGACGGCCCCTCCAAGTAT
The DNA here is from genome assembly GCF_040206685.1 of Ascaphus truei. Taxonomy (NCBI): domain Eukaryota; kingdom Metazoa; phylum Chordata; class Amphibia; order Anura; family Ascaphidae; genus Ascaphus; species Ascaphus truei. Next base: position 382,011,641 of record NC_134486.1, on the reverse strand, counting down.
CACAGTACCAGAGGATTTGCCTGGACACTTGGGACCGAGTTCCCACCACGAACAGATAATACAAAACAAATATTTATTGCTGTTGCTAAAAGACTTTGCTGTATCTAGTGACCCTAAATGAGAGAGCATTGTTTTAAGCTGGGGAACCAGGTTAGTTGGCCAGCAGCTGTTAGAGAGACTGATTCTGATGTGTAGTTAGATCCCTGAAAGGGATAGGATTTTGTTTATATAATTTGGTTTCTTTTTACTTGAAATAACAGTATGGGAAATACTGTAACACTGAAATGAGTGAACTGCTGAATGAAAGTATCTGAGTACCTCTAATCTACACTTGTTAAAGCTGCAGTACCTTACTTGGATGAAAATAAAGCAGGCAGAAGCCTGAGTTAAGCAGCATAATACTTTGCATGATCCTGTTTTTTGTATAAATAACCCTAGAAGACTGTGTCGGGAAGAACCCAGACAGACGTCAGCGCTACAAAAGAGGGGCGTTTGTCACAATATATATAGCCCTACGCAAGATCGCCAGGAAACTACAACCCATCCTCCAGGAAGATACAAGACTGCAACAGGTCTTCCCTGAAGCACCCTTATTATCATACAGACAACCCCATAATCTCAAGAATATTATGGTGAGGAGTAAAGTATTCAGCAGTACAACTGAATGCGGGACAAAACCATGCCAGGACCCAAGATGCAAAACCTGCGCAATGCTCTACACAGCGGACACAATACAAATACCACACAGGAATCGGGAATACAAAATCAGAGGAAGGTTCACCTGTTCTTCCAGCAATGTCGTGTACCTCATCATGTGCATGAAATGCCCAGGGGGCTGCTACTACATAGGTGAGACAGGGCAGGGGCTAAACAAGAGAATGAACCTGCATCGCCACAGCATCACACGCGGAACAAGAGAAAGTCCTGTTGGCGAACATTTCTCTGACTCTGGCCATAAGATGAACGATCTGAGGGTTGCCATACTCAAAGGTAATCTTAAAACCCCGAAAGATAGACGGTTGCATGAATACGAATTTATGCAACTGTTCGGGACACTTAGCAGTGGCCTAAACAGAGATCGAAATTTTATGAGTCATTACTGACACAAGCGAACTCTCTTCCCATGAGCGCTAAAGGCCATGTCTGTACATACTGTGCTTTATGTATGCACACACAGCTGTCTCTCACACATACCAATACTCCTTATTTTTCCATCCCTATACACCAATAGGGACCACATAGTATCCACACACACTTTTAGTTGTGCTACAAACTCTCACATTTACACACCCACCCACACCATTTATATCCCCTCTCACTCCACACACACCTTGTGTAGAGCACTGTTTATACTGTGGGCTCTCCATTCATTCTTATTCACACTGATACGCATATACACTCTTTCTTCACTTGCTTTCAGTAACCCTTTGACACCTCTAGCCATAAAACACATCCACATCGGGGGAAGGACCAGCACAGATAACATTCCAAGAGACACTGTTTTTAAGTAATCCTTGCTTCATTCATTGTAACATCGCTGGAAGAAGAGATCAGTGTATCTCGAAAGCTCGCACAAATAAAAGCATTTCGTTAGCCACAGAACGGTATCATCTATTTATTTTTTTATTTTTTTGATTATTGAAGCTCGGCTAACACGGTACTGATACCTCTACATGTATATATATATATATATATATATATATATATATATATATATATATATATATATATATATATATATATATATACACACACACACACACGCACGCACGCACGCACGCACGCACGCACGCACGCACGCACACACACACACACACACACACACACACACACACACACACAGGGATATATATGTAGTATAGTTACAATATAGATCTAATTAATAAAACACTCTAACTGTATCAAACATCTATACAGTCTATGAAAACATTATACAAAAGTTATTAAAAATGTTTTAGACACTTCCATTCCCATATCAGGGCTGTCCATGTAAAAAGTTGTTTTCTGAAATAAAATAAACATCATATTAAAAGTTTGCACAATAATCAATATGCTGCTTGAAGCAAGCGGGCGCTCAAACTAATTGTTGAAAATATTTTAGAGGGTAACGCAGAAGGTAGACATATGCTTCAAAAGATCTGTGCTATTAAACAACATTAGCATTATAATTGCTGGTTTAAAATGCGGCTCATCTGGACGTGTCTCTGAGCGTCTCTCACGGCCACCATTATAATGTCCGCATGCAAACTATCTTGTGCGCGACCGGTCGATTACAGGAGAACGGTTCGATCTGCAACTTAGCTAATCACTTGTCAGTATTCAGATTGTATCGATGCACATATTGAATGTAAAAATAGTTTTTTTTTTTATTTTATAAACAGCAGCTTGAACGGCAGCTTTAAACATATGGTTTTTAGATCCTTATCTATGTTAGGCATCAGCGGATCTGTGTAGTATAGCGCATGTGTACTATATGCTATGCAGATGATGCTCTGAGATTTCCTGAAGTACTCGACAATAATGTATGTAAAGTGATATAAAATCATATTTACCTGTTTTTGATAAGTCAAAAATGCCCTTTCTGGTATCCATTGTTCGTGCCAGGCATGTCCTGTACATACATGGTGGAGTCAGTCATGGGGTTCTGATGAATATGAATCTCATTTTCAGCGTTGCTTTGTTCGTGCTCTTTGTTTTCTGCCCGGTTCAGGGGCTGAGCCATGTACGGAGTTTGGCTAATGTATTTCCCTGCATACTGGGGGCTGCTATTTTGCACGTTCCCATAGTAGTTAGCTCTGGCTTGGTAATCATACTCCTCTGATAGGTGCCATGATCAAAAATACCATTCCACAATTTGTCTACTTCCCAGCAACAGAACCTCTGTCCTAGACGTTGTACTGTACGAATAAAGCAACCATTAATGGATACGTTGTGTCAAATGGAATTTTTCCATCTGTTTTGGTTAGTTGCTTCTTTGTAGAATTCGTAGCTGTCAATTATATTGTCATAGATTTCACAAGCAGTTGCTCTCTTATCGTCCTGGAATTCTATAGCGTTATATATCATATAGACATATGTATCTAGTAGATGTTTGGGAAGCCTACTTTGCAACGCCATATCTCATACAATGAAAAACTTTTGTGAAACTGAGTCCCTCAAAGCATGTTGTATTATATGAAAAATGGTAACTTTTAATGAATGTGTGCTCTAATGTACAAAGTCATAAAACAAAAGGCAATCTGTCCTGATTATCTTCTCCCCCAAACAGATGCATTAACTGTAAGACACCATTGAGAGGACCATTGCCAAATGAATTAATTGCGACACCTTGAGGATCAACAGAAGTATTATAATGATTTAGTCTGAGCAATAAGTAAGTGATTGTTCATAACTTACAATTGTTGTGTGTGCATTAATGTACATATACTGTGGCAGGACGGCCTCACTTCAGGGTCAGTAAGACGCAAGATTCAGTATGAACCTTTAACTATAGTAGTTTATTAGTCACAAAAAATAAACTCTGGGTGTACTGTCCCTTTAAGAAAACCAAATAATAAAAATAAATACCTATTCCGTTAGGGAAACTAACTAGACTGTAGCTTTAGCCTTTGCTAACTAGATGGCCAGGTAAGTTGGTTCCCAAGCCAAAACATGCCCTGGCATATTCAATAATGTAACAAAGTCTCTGCATATAATAATAAAGAACACAAGAGAGCCTGCAACAGACCACCAGTAATTAGTGCTAAAATCAGTATATAGTGTTTAAGTAGTATACACTACTGACGGTGCTAGGGATAATTAATATATGATAACGAGAAGAAGAGAGTATCCCAATTCAGGCACTCAAGCATACAAAAATATCAAATTTATTAAAGGCATCACACACAACAAATAGAATTAAAATTATCCACAGTGTCCCTGAGACAAAATATAAGATGAAAACCTCACTGATTAGCGAAAGAATGACCTCATACAAGCTCATACAATATACTGGAGGTCATTCTTTCGCTAAACCCTTCCATATATATACTATATATATATATATATATATATCTATATCTATATCTATCTATCTATCTATAAAAAAATATCTATATAAATATATATATATATATATATATATATATATATATATATATATATATATATATATATATATATACCATCACGTTTTAAGTAATGGTGGCTTAATGTTTGTTAAATAGATCATGACACAGTGTAATATGTCATGTGTTGTTGTTGTTCATCTGAGGTTGTATTTACCTAATTTTAAGACCTGCTAAGGAACAGATTATTGTTACTATGTCCTGATGTGTAAAACCATAGAATTCAAAGAGGGTGTACTTTCTTTTTCACACCACTGTAGTTACAGCCTACCCACCAGGCCCTGCACGACCATACCTTCCAATACTCTGCCCCCTATTGATGAAGTCACCATCCCCCAAAGTACCTAGGGATCCTTGGGCACACAACCAACCCGGTGTCCACAAGGTCAATCCCCCCAACATAATATGTGGTACAGCGCTGCCCACTAAAGTGTTGTTGGTGCACGTGAGAAGATGGGTACGTGCCGGGTATGTCCACACCTGGGAGCGCATATGCTGTAGCTGATGATGGAATCTACAGATTCGTTTCTGTAACCTGCAAAGCCTCCACCTCAATGTTGGGTGGGTGGCTCATGGATGGTACTAGAGTATGCAATGTCTCTTGGTTGCAGGTGTCTGGTCCCAGGTCACCTGAGGCAAGGATGCATTGATAGAATTTAGTATGTTTGAATAGAAAAATGTGTTTTTTTTCCCCCTCAACTCTGCTGCTAATTGACTAACTGGAACAAGCTGATTTATTGGGGAGGGGGAGGGTCATGTGATTGCTTTAGCTGTATATAACTAAGACCCTTCCTGCATTTGCAGGAACTGCTTTGCCATGATATAGTGAGCCATTTAAAGTGAGCTTTTTAAGTGAGAAGTTATAGTTAGACTATAGTTTGTGTCCTGGAACTAGATTCCATATTCCTCTGTCTTTCCTTTAGTTATGGGATACATTTCTCCCTTGTTTAATTACTTGTCAGTTTCCCCTGTCCCAGCAGCAACGCTGAATGTAAAATGCAACATTATTGCTACATGTTGTAGTTCCCTCAGACATTTCTGTGAGTTGCCATAGCAGCCCCAGCCTTTCTCCCCAGAATGGGCTAGTCTGCCCCCCCCTCCTGTTTGTTCTAAGATAGTCTGTCCCAAGGCTATTCCCTTTACCCACACTGCTCCTCACTTTCTTTTCACCTTGGACTCTGAGTGAGTAACTGCCTGCTATATACCCCAGCAAGGCCTTTTTGTTTTACACTGTCTCATCATTGATACACTGCACATCAGACAGAGAAGCACCCTCTCTCAACATTACATCTGCAAGCACCTATCTCCCTGTGATTTTCCCTCAATAAAACCAAGAAAGAGAAAAGGACTTGTTTGTGCTTTGGAAGAAGTGAGACATGAGTTAAGCTAACTGGAGTAATTTATACACCATTCGTGACCCTGGCTTCAGTATAGTAAAACAAAGACCTGTGTTGGGGAATCACACAGGAGCTACTACTCAAAGACTTTATGCTATACAGAATAGTCTCTGGACAAGCAGCAGCTTCACACTGCCAGACAGGGCAGCAAGCCTTATACAGCAAACTGCACAAAGCCTGCAGCCTTACAGATAAACAAACTACCTTGCACACAAGGCAGCAGCCTTGCAAACTGACAGTACAGCTTACACACAAACCCTAATTGCCTTTCTCTGTCTGAGTTCACCCTCCGCACAGCCCCATAGTGAGGAGCCACCATCTCACCTACCCCTGCGCACGTCCCCACGGCTAGCGCCATCAAGGGCCACGCTACCGGACACCCACCAGGACATGGGTCAGAGCCACCAGACACCTGTGAGTACAGCTACCCCAATGCTGAACGCTGCAGGACACCGCTCGGCATCATCTGAGACAGTCGCCCATCGCTGACACAGTTAAAAGACCCCACGCCACACGCATTGGCTAAAGGCCTACACACACCTACAGCATGGCAGAACTCAGAGCCTCACCAGACATCACGCAGGAAAGCGATTACTCAGACACAGAGACCGCTGCGCAACTGCAACAGGCGCAGGCGGGCGCAAGGCCCAAACGGGCAGTCACACTGACACAAAAGGCCCGCGAAAAATATGAGACTGACATTGAAGCGCACCGCGCTAAATTAGAGTTGGCCTGGGAAACAACCACACTGGGAATACGCAATGTTACTAGTGTTGGCAACTATGCGCAACAGCTGGAGCAGGCAATAACGTAATTAAGTACTGATCACTCGCGTTATCAAGAGCTGTCAGAGGCATTCATTACTTACCTGACCTGGGCCAACACCAGCAAAAGCCTGCAAGAAAGAGACTTACAGAGTAACATTGACCTGGCACGAGACAGCCGCGTGCGTACCACAATCACGGAGGCTGAGAATAGGAGAAAATACATTTTGCTGGAAACAGCATCACAGCGCTCCAGCGCATCCAGACACTCATCAAGGTCAGCAAGATCAGCGCAATCTCACGTGTCTAGCGCAGGCGCAAACGCCACCAAGGCGCGAGCCACCGCAAAGGCCGCACGTGCCAGGGCCGAATAAGGTCGGAGAGAGATGCAACCATAAGGGCAGAAAAAGCGTGCATAGAAGAGGCAGAGCAGGTTGCCGCCGCAAATGCTTCCGCCGCCGCTGCCAATGCCGCTGCCGTTACTGCCGCCGCTACTTCCGCAGCGACTGCGCGTTGGAAAGCCGAATTTGATGTGGAACTAGAGGCAATTAATCAAGAGAAGGAAGCCGCTGCCGCTAAAGCACAAGCTGAAGTCCTAGAGGCAACCGCGCAACAGGACGGCGGGGAGCAACCGTACAGACGGATTGCCTCAGAGAATCCAGCCCAACGCACTGAAGACTACGTAAGGAGCCTCTTCAGTGTAAACACCAGCGCACCATCACAACACGGATGGAGTGACTCCACAGACACCGAAGACTTGCTAGGCCCATGAGGAGAAGATGCTGTTCCTTCAATGGTACATGCTGCCTGGGATAGCCACAGCCGCAACAGTGATCCACACGCCAGCGCGCGCACGGATGCACCACAACAGGCTCGCAATCCAGGTACACCCACGCGGGAGAAAACAGCCCTTCACACTGGCCAGCAGCCATCACGCGACCACGCCAAGGAAGAGGCGATCGCACAGACCCTCCCAGCAACTACCTCAGAACGGGACAAACACGCCGATGCCTCAGGCCTGACAGACATAGTCAAGTACATGATCCGGCGTGACCTGGTGCAAGCAGGACTCACCAGCTACGACGACCGCCCTGAGAACTACCGGGCATGGAAGTTCACGTTCAAAGACGCAATCAACAGATTGGACTTCTCAGCAAGGGAAGAGCTCAACCTGCTATTCAAGTTCCTGGGGAATGAATCCAGAGAGCACGCGAATAGACTTCGGGCGGCAAACGCACACCAAACCCAAGTAGGTCTTGACCTAGTGTGGGAAAGGCTAGAAGAGTCCTACGGCAGCCCCGAAGCAGTCGAGGATTCGCTCTTCCAAAGAGTCGACAGCTTCTCCAAGATCACAACCAAAGACTACTCAAAGTTACGAGAGCTCGGGGACCTGCTGCAAGAACTGGAGTTCGCAAGGAAAGACCATTCCTTAATAGGTCTCAACGTCCTGGACTCAGCTCATGGAGTGAGACCCATCCTGGAGAAGCTACCCTTCAACCTCCAAGAAAAGTGGATTTCACAAGGTTCCAAATACAAAAGGGAGAAGCAAGTCGTCTACCCCCCATTCTCAGTTTTCTTGAGCTTCATTCGCGAAGCAGCAAGGACGAGGAACGACCCGAGCTTCTTCTTAGGTGCGCAAACCACATACAGTGCAAGCAGCCTGAGAAACGAGAGACCAGTGACGAGATATGGTAACACCCAAACACCCATCTCGGTCCGCAGGACGGACGTGCCTCCCACAACCCAAACTACTCCCGATCAGTCGGTCGCCGGAGGCAAGGAACCAAGGGACCCAAACAGGGAATGTCCCATACACAAGAAGCCACACCCACTCAACAAGTGATTTGGGTTCAGGATGAAGTCCCTAGAGGAACGCAAGAGGCTACTTGGAGAATTCAGAGTTTGCTTCAGGTGCTGCGGTTCCACGACTCACCTAGCCAGGGACTGTAAAGAAGAGATCAAATGCACAGTGTGCGAAAGCGACAAGCACGTGACATCGTTACACCCAGAGGCACTGACACTCCACCAACTCAAGAACCCATCCTCCGTAGTGGAGCATGGCGGGGAGGAAAGAGAAGGAGAGTCAACATCCGTCACATCTCAGCGCACTGAGGTTTGCGGAAAAGAAGGTGACAAAATATCCTGCTCCAAAAAATGCCTTGTCACAGTACACCCCCAGGGACAACCTGAGAAGGCTATTCGGATGTACGCAATCCTCGACGACCAGAGCAACCGATCGCTGGTCAGGTCAGAGTTCTTCAACATGTTTAATATACAAGACGGTGCTTCTCCTTACACTCTCAGAACGTGCGCAGGGCGAATGGAGACCACAGGGAGAAGAGTTAATGGCTACACCATATGCTCAATAGACGGCAAAGTGAACATGCCCCTTCCCACACTCATCGAGTGCAACCACATGGCCACAAACAGGGACGAGATCCCCACACAAGACATGGCACGCCATTACCCGCACCTCAAGGGAATAGCCAACTACATCCTGCCGGTAGAACAAGGCGCCAAGATCCTGCTGCTGCTCGGCAGGGACATCATGAGGGTACATAAAGTCCGTAAACAGCATAACGGACCCCACAACGCACCATACGCCCAAAGACTTGACCTAGGATGGGTGATAGTGGGCAACGCGTACACTGACAAAGAACACGGGCAAGACTATGTTGACGCCCGAAGAACGGTAGTAACAGAATGTGGACACACATCTCTCTCTGAACCATTTCTTGGCTATCTCCAAGTGACTGAAGGGCCAAGCGAAGAGAAAAGACAAGGTCATAGCCCTGAGATCAACAAAGACATCCTCACATCGAGGGGATGCGACAATGGCCTAGGATGCTTAGCGGTTCAGATAACCAAGGGTGACGAGTCGACTCCACTGGAGGAAGAAAGTAACCTCCCAAAGGAGACCGACAAAAGGGTCATCCAAAAGACAATAAACAATCGGACGACCCTCTCGCGAGCAATGGCACGGCTAGGACGTACAGTCGTTCCTCTCCACAGAGTATCCAGCGATAAAGCAGCTAGCTGTCACGGCTGGCATAACCACAATAGATTGTGCCCTACAGGTGAAGCCACAGTGTCAAAAAGACTGTCCTCTCACACGTCTAAAAAGAGACAGCCACAGAGACATTTCACAAAAGGATTTACAAGGACAAAAGAGACTGTTCTTCGTCATGTCCAGGGAGAGAACAACCTCCTGAGGGCAGTCAACAAAGAGACACAAAAGCGTTTCACCAAATTACGTGGAGATGTTCTCGTGCAAGAGAAATGCACCGATGACCTACGGTGCACAGCGTTCCAGACAACAAGGGACAACGACAAGCAAACACCATCGAGGGAAGATAGAGGATTCCCGAGGTTAACAACCAAGGAGCTCTCCAAAGACGGACCAGGCAGTTGTGTGAACCTGCTACCATTCCGTTCACCAAGAAGGCGCTTCCCAAACAATGGAGAACATGCCATCTCTAGGTTCACTTCGCACCTCTGCGACCTAAAAAGGGAACCAGAAACCAAAAACAACTTTGTGGCCTTCATCCAGAAGATATTCTTTACCGGCCACGCAAAGCCAGCACCTCTAATGAAGAAAGGTGAAGAATGCCGGTACCTCCAATCATCTGGGGCCTACCACCCTCAGGAACCCGATCAATTCCGGGTAGTGTTCAGCCCCAGCACTCAGCTTCAGGGAGTCTCCCTGAACGACGCCCTCTTTACTGGACTAGATTCGACAACCAGTCTTCCAGGAGTGTTGTTCCGCTTCCGTAAGGAGCCAAAAGCCATCTCCTTCTGCCAAACGCCAGGTGATAGAGCGAAAGGCTACCACGACTGGCATACCTACAAGGGGATGCATTCTGTGGGTAAAACTACAGAGACAAAAAGACTGTTCTCTCACAAAGCTAAAAGGAAACAGTGCCAGAGACTTTAACACAAAGACATTGTGGTGCAACCAGCAAACCTGGAGCTGTGCATCCACCCTGCATCCTTTGCCAAAGAACCTTGACCAAGGGACCTTGATACCAGTGATACCAGCCGGTGTCACATCGCTATGTGGACATGGACTCTTACATTGTTTGAGAATGTGATGTTATTCTTGTTATGCATTGCACATATGTTCCACATATTCATATTATATAGTGGTATCTCCAGATACCAGACGGGGAGTGTCCTGGAACTAGATTCCATATTCCTCTGTCTTTCCTTTAGTTATGGGATACATTTCTCCCTTTTTTAATTACTTGTCAGTTTCCCCTGTCCCAGCAGCAACGCTGAATGTAAAATGCAACATTATTGCTACATATTGTAGTTCCCTCAGACATTTCTGTGAGTTGCCATAGCAGCCCCAGCCTTTCTCCCCAGAATGGGCTAGTCTGCCCCCCTCCTGTTTGTTCTAAGATAGTCTGTCCCAAGACTATTCCCTTTACCCACACTGCTCCTCACTTTCTTTTCACCTTGGACTCTGAGTGAGTAACTGCCTGCTATATACTCCAGCAAGGCCTTTTTGTTTTACACTGTCTCATCATTGATACACTGCACATCAGACAGAGAAGCACTCTCTCTCAACATTACATCTGCAAGCACCTATCTCCCTGTGATTTTCCCTCAATAAAACCAAGAAAGAGAAAAGGACTTGTTTGTGCTTTGGAAGAGGTGAGACATGAGTTAAGCTAACTGGAGTCATTCATACACCATTCGTGACCCTGGCTTCAGTATAGTTTGACTAGAGGTGACTGGGTACTGCATCTTTCTGCAAACTCTTTTACTCACGACAACAAACGGTAAGCTATTCAGATAACACTATGATCCCATGCTTGTTAACCTGCATATTTTAACCCCCACCCCTTTACAACTTCTTTCACTGCAGCCTCTCCCAAAACTGACTGCACAATACACTGAAAACCCTGAACTGACTCTAGCATTGCAATGCACTAAACATTTGACAAGGAACAGGCACATCCCTGCTGTTTAGTTTGCACACACTCACTTTGTTCACAGCAGCTCCTTGCAGCACTGCCTACCTCTGGCATCATGAACCTGATATGTATCGTAACTTTTTTCTTTCTCCTGGCCTCATGGAGATGTTACTCCCTCTATCCGCTACAAACTCCTCCATCCTGGCCCACACCCAGCATCACCATACACCCTGGACTACTCAAAAGCCTTGCACTATTTACTAAATGTTGTTGGCGAACTCTAAAAAGCAGCACACCAACCACTGCTCACTCTAATAGCAAACACCACAAATTTACAACCTACAAACAACTACCCAAATTCCTACTTGTACTGTTACTCTCTTTAGCAGGTGATATTGAACCTAACCCAGGTCCTCCCATTTCAGCTCTGTCCCATGCCCCTGAGAATTCCACCTTTAAATTCCAAAAAGGGCAATCTGTCGCCCATATAAATATCCGGAGCCTGCTGCCCAAACTGGACGAACTAAGGGCATGGTGCCTTATGAATAAACCCAAACCCATCATTCTTACAGAAACATGGCTATCCCCTAAAACCCGATGCAAATATCGCCATTCAGGGATACTCCATTTTTAGGAGAGATAGGTCAAAGAGAGAAGGAGGGGTGTTATTTTATATTACAGACACCTTACAATTTACACTGTTAAATTGCCCAACAAGCCCATCCTCTTTTGAAATTCTAGTTGGCAAAATCTGCCTCCCCTTTTCTAAGCCAATCTTGCTTGCTGGCATCTACCGTCCCCCCTAAAGCCCCTCTACAATCCCTGACTAATATCACCCAATTTCTTGGCTCCATTTCCTCTCTGAATGAGAAGAGTGAGCTGCTAGTACTTGGAGATTTCAACTTCAATTGGCTTGACCCTAAAAACCACAAAATCCAGATACAACTCAAGTCACTTAACCTATCACAACTCATTTCCCAACCCACACGGATAAACCTGAAATCGCATAACCATTCCATTCTAGACTGGATTCTCTCCTCAAACCCCAGCAGAATCCAATCCTCTGGCATCCTTCCTGACATTTTCAGTGACCATGCAATAGTGTACTGTGTAAGGAAAATTAAAACGCCCCAATCAAGCCCTAAAGTTCTCCTCACTAGAACATTTAAAAACTTTAACCCACAACAGTTTCTGGATGACCTTACCAACTGCCCATGGCACAGAATCGATTTAATTCCTGACCCTGATTCTGCGCTTGACTATTTCCAATCAGAGTTCTTAAAACTCTGAGATACCCATGCTCTACTACGCAAAATAACAAAATAAGGGTACGGGGGGCCCATCTTCCATGGGTTACAACTGACCTTATTGCACTCTACCAGCTCAAGGATACCTTGTGGAAAAGCTACAAAGTAACTGGCACTACCAAGGATCTCAATCACTACAGATGCATGCGGAACATGTGCACAAGGCAAACACGGCATGCAAAAGCACAATATTACTCTGACAATCTCCACCAAAATACAACAAACCCAGCTAACTTCTGCTAGGTTATCAACAATATATTCCAACCTCCTAACCATCAACAACCAAGTAATATCACTAAGGGGGATATTACTCTGACAGACCCCACTGACATTGCAAATGCATTCAATGATTACATTTTGGGGGTGCGCCACTAACTTATTAGCAAAACACAACCCAAACCACAAACCTGAATCTCATCCTGGGAGTACCCCTATAGTCCCTCCCCCTCCCAACACTGCCCACAATGTTTAATTTCGCCCAGTATCTGAAGAGGAGATTATACAAGCGCTCCTCAAACTAAAACTAAGCAGCCAATTTGGACCCGACTTACCACAATCTAGGTTCCTACGACTTGGTGCCCCAGCCATTGCCAAACCAATTGCGTCCATAGTCAACTCTATCCTGTCTGCAGGCCATATCCCTAAGACCTGGAAAACTGCCAGAGTTGTCCCAATCTTCAAAAGTGGGGACAAAAACACTGTCTCAAACTACAGGCCAATCTCACTTCTCCCAATTCTATCCAAAGTCATGGAAAAATGTGTCCACTCCCAATTAAGCGATTTCTATACCAAGACAAATTTCCCTAGCCAATTCCAATCTGGATTTCGTCCCAAACACTCCACCGTAACTACCCTGCTAAAAGTTTGCAATGAAATCCAGTGTGGAATGGAACGGGGACAACTCACTGGTGCAGTATTCCTAGATTTTGCAAAGGCTTTTGACACAGTTGATCATGCTATCCTGCTCAACAAACTCCAGAGCTCTGGAATAGGGAAGCTTGCTTTAAACTGGTTTCAGTCCTACCTATCAGGAAGATCCCAACATGTGTCCATCTCAGGCTCTAACTCCAACCCCCTGGATATCACCTGTGGTGTCCCGCAAGGCTCTGTTCTGGGGCCCCTACTCTTCTCAGTGTTCATTAATGATCTTCCCACAGCTTGTAAGGAAGCCTCAATACACATGTATGCAGACGACACAATCCTATATGCACACAGCCATAGCCTCTCTAACCTTCAACACATACTTCAGTCTGACTTTTTGAGACTCGAAAACTGGATTTCCCAAAATAAACTGTTTTTAAACACTGACAAGACCGTAACAATGGTATTCGGGACCAAGACTAAATTTTTAAAGCTTCTAGTGACTGAGCTCCTGATTAGAACCAACGCTAACACCACCCTGTCACCTGTCACTAGTTTTAAATACCTGAGCTTATGGTTTGACTCCCACTTAACATTCGGGATGCACATTGATATCCTGACAACCAAGACCTATGCCAAACTAGGGGCACTTTTCAGGAACAAATCCTCCCTAAGTCTCCTGGTCAGAAAGCGTATCGCACAGCAGATGCTAATGCCAATTATTGACTATGGAGACATAGTATACGGCTTGGCACCTCAAACCCACCTTAGCAAACTTGACACCCTCTACAATTCAATTTGTCTTTTTGTTCTCCAATGCAACTACAACACACATCACTGCGATATGCTCAAAGAACTAGATTGGTCATCACTAGAGTCTAGGCGCAAAGTTCACCTTTCCTGTCTTGCCTTTAAATTCTTCATGGGCAAGCTACCCAGCTATCTGAACAAGCTCCTCACCCCTACCACATGCAGCACTTATCACCTGAGATCAGACTCCAAAAGACTGTTCATGGTCCCAAGGCTCAACAAAGTATCTGGACGTTCCTCCTTCTCCTACCGTGCACCCCAAAACTGGAACAACCTACCAGAGACTCTTTCAAATCTAAGGCTGTCTCACATTTTAATCTGGTCTGTAACTGTTTCATACGCCCATAATATATATTTTCTTTAACTGTGCACGCAATATCTTGTACTGCTGCGGCAGCTTTTATTCTAACAAATCACCGGTTTGTCCCTGGCTGGTTCCTGGAATGCCACGCTGTTCACCCGGAGCATGCCGCGTTCCCAGCCAGGGGTCATGCCCGGCTGACGCGCGGTTGAAGTGTTAATTGATAATGGTTCAGGATTTATTAGGTTGCAATGCTTCGCGTGTCCGCCAGATGGCATAAATTCATGAATTGTAATGCAGTATATATATATATATATATATATATATATATATATATATATATATATATATACTGTATAACAACAACCCCTATAACCCCTAACATACAGTACAGTACTGTACACATACAGTACTGTATATGCACATCAATGATACTATAGGCCGTCCCCTGGCGAAGATGTGTTTGCAGCAGAGAGAGATCCGCTGCTCTCTCTGTGCAAACATCGGCACATTAAAAATTATTTAAAATACATTTTTATTCATAGTGTAGATGTGCAGGGGGTCTCCGGAGCTGAACCGCGTTGGTTTCAGGTCGGGGGACCCTCTGCTTCCCGAGATACAGGCCCCTTTATGAGGTGCCGGTATCCCTCTGCATTTAAGGTCCCGATCACATGACCGCGGCATGTAAACCAAGCAGAGGGATACCGGCACCCCCTAAAGGGGCCTGTATCTCAGAGAGCAGAGGGTCCCTGGACCTAAAACTACAGCGGTTCAGCTCCGGAGAACCTCTGCACATCTACAGTATAAATAAAACACACACATCAATAAAGAATCGTTCCTTACCTTTGCGGCTATCTGCTATGGTAACGAAGCAGCATGAATGTATTTTTAATAATATTGTACAGTGAGCAGGGGGATCCTGTATCTCGGGAAGCAGGGGGTCCCCCGACCTGAAGCCAATGCGGTTCAGCTCCGGAGACCCCCTGCACATCTACACTATGAATAAAAATGTATTTTAAATAATTTTTAATGTGCCGATGTTTGCGCAGAGAGAGCAGCGGATCTCTCTCTGCTGCAAACACATCTCGCCAGGGGACGGCCTATAGTATCATTGATGTGCATATACAGTACTGTATGAGTATGTTAGGGGTTATAGGGGTTGTAGCAGCCCCTGACGAAGCCCGAGTGGAGAAACGCGTAGGGCCAGCGTGATTGGAGCAGGGAGAGTGACGCCGAGAGACTGTTTTAAGTGTGAGCCGAACGGAGCATTGGCAGTGAATAACACAGAGGGAAATCTCGCGAGAGCCGTACAAGATCGGATCACCTGATGCGGAAGCACTCGCCGGTGTGAGGAGGTCTGGAAGTCGGCGTTCTATATCACGAGTGTGAGAGACTCGCTAAACACTCTCTACTGCCCGTTTTTAACTCATAGAATATCCACATCAAGGTACAGTCTGCTAAAACAGACTCAACGCGATTGCTGCAAGGAGCCTTCGGGACAAATCCTTCCTAAGATCCAGGAGCCAAGAAACAGACGAACTACAAGAGCTGAGTTCGGGAGTCCCTAAGTGGATTAAAGGCCTTTATTGATCTTACTAGTGTAAGTGCATATCTCACCGATTTCTTATCTGTTTGTATTGATACAGTATACTGCCCTATGATTTTTTTCCTCTTTCTCTTCTCTTCCCCTGCACATGTGCGCCTAGGTCATTCTTTGCAATATATATATATATATATATATATATATATATATATATATATATATATATATACTGCATTATAATTCATGAATTTTAGGGGACGGCTTCTCGGCTTCAAAGACAACAGCTCGCAAACGCCCCCATGAGTTTTTACACGGCATTGCAGTATTGCAGACAGCGGGAATAAAATGTTTATATCACAGCCGCGAAAATAACGCAATACATCCCGGGCAAAAACGACACAAAACCGCACATCACCGGGATATTCTGAAATTCGCGGAGCTAGCCGAGTTAGAATAAAGTGTGTCGCCACTGTATATAATGTATACCCTGTTCATTTATGTAACTGTATTTGTAACCATGTATTATTTGTTTTACTCTGTGCCCAGGACATACTTGAAAACGAGAGGTAACTCTCAATGTATTACTTCCTGGTAAAATATTTTTATAAATAAGTAAAATAAATAAATGTCCTGGCTGTGCCCCTCACTCTGGTACTACAGGGGCAGAGTCACTACCTATGGGCCTGTCCCTACAGCAACCACAAGCTGAGGTGAGTCGGGGCCTAGCTGGGGCATAACAGGGGGTATCTGGCCTAGTGCAGGTGCCACAGACACCTGCACATACTGTCACGGTAGCTTATGACAAGATATAATGAACACCAAATATCTGGGTTGAACTGAATGAGGCTTAGATATAATAAAATATAATGTATTCCTTAAAAAGGTGAACACAGCAATATAGTACAATTAACAGACAAGAAGGTAACACTTACTTAGGATTGGGGGATGGAGAAGTATCAGCTAGCAATTCTCCAGCAATCCGGTGACATTCAAGATGGTATCAGAAGAAGAACTAAAAACTGTAGGGTGGACACAGTTTATATACCTGTGTAACCCTATTCTTAACATTGAATACAGACTATTGGTGAACAATTATCTGTATCCAATCCCTAACGAGGAGACACAGATTAACCCATGCCCCCCAGCTAATTAGCCCATGTGTACTGGGACTCTATGGGTTGCCCCATAATTAAATCAGGGGCGACGACCAGTTTACCAAATGAAGTATCTGCATTGTTTGTAGGTGTAGACATAACACTTACAAACCACTCCCGTTTGATGATTCTCCACCCTCAGGTAACAATTAGAGTGGCAGAGTCTGTTGATTAGTACTGGTCTGTTGATTAGTACTTAGTGTAAACAATCCGGGCAGTTAACTTTTGATCACAGTGCTTAGGCTCAATCAGCCGGCTGCCCTTCATGACCTATTAGCATAGCAGATGGTCTGCATTTTCAGAGCAGATCCAAAATACCATACATATATACTTTAATATCTACACATATTAATAAGTTCCATTCTGGTGGGCTCCGTGGGTCGAAATTTGCCAGTTCTTAATACCTACAGTGACTCCACACATTGGCCAAATATCAACTCTCCAGAACTGGAGATACAGAAATGCAATTTAAAACATTAAAATACAGGATTATAATGGAACAGGGGAACATACATTTTTCATGACATGACAAGATGTAAACCACATTCCTGGACCGCAGTCCAGTTAACCCCTTGCCTCCCTGGTGAGGTCAGGGGGTGGCCATATGGGGTTCAACCCCTTTAATACCGGGCCAACCCCCCTCTCCCTCTACACCTCCCCTTCTTAATGGGTGACCTGTGGCCCACTGGCCCTAACGGGGAGTGGGGCACTGCTGGCACCATTAATGAACTCAGTCTCAGAGGGATAGTCCTGACGTGAAAGCCCATCAGCATTGCTGTTTTCACTACCCTTTTTGTGCTGAATAGTAAACTCAAACTCTTACAAGGCCAAGCTCCACCTTAGCAACTTGGCATTCTCCCCTGATGCCCTCTGCAGCCAACTCAGGGGGTTGTGGTCTGTGAGGACCGTGAAAGCCCTTCCATACACATAGGGCTGGAGTTTATTGAGTGCCCACACAATGGCCAAGCACTCTTTCTCAATGGTGGCATAGGCCACCTCTCTGGGGAGTAGTTTTCGGCTGAGGTACACCACAGGGTTCTCTCTACCATTGTCCCCCACTTGGCTCAACACAGCCTCAATGCCATAGCCTGAGGCATCAGTCTGTATAAGGAAATGTTTGGTATAGTCTGGGGCAGCCAGTATGGGGGCCCCAGCAAGCGCAGTTTTCAGTGCCTGGAAAGCAGTTTCACAGGCAGCAGTCCAGGTGATAAGCACAGGCAGTTGCTTCTTAGTCAAATCAGTCAGGGGTTTGGCCACGGCGCTGTACTGTGGGACAAACTTCCTATAGTACCCTGCGGTGCCCAAAAATGCCATGACCTGTTTCTTGGTTTATGGAACAGGCCACTGAACTATGGCTTCTACCTTGGCTGGCTCTGGTTTGAGGTGCCCTACACCAACCCTGTGCCCTAAGTACAGGACCTCTGCCATCCCTACCATACACTTAGTGGGTTTCAAGGTAAGCCCAGCCTCCCTGATCCTATCTAGCACCGCAGCTACATGTCCTAAATGGGAGTCCCAGGAATTACTAAAGACAGCAATGTCATCTAAGTAAGCCCTGGCATAACTCTGCATTCCTTCCAGTAACCGATTGACTAGGCGTTGGAAGGTAGCCGGGGCATTCTTCATCCCAATTGGCATCACCAAAAACTCATAGAGGCCAATTGGAGTGATGAATGCTGACTTCTCCCTAGCCTCCAGGGTCAGTGGGATTTGCCAATAGCCTTTGCTCAAATCCATAGTGGTCAGATACCTTGCCCCCGCGAGTAACTCATCCATGCGGGGCGTGGGGTAGGCATCTGACACCGTCCCAGCATTGAGCAAGTGGTAGTCCACACAAAACCGGGTGGTCTTGTCCTTCTTAGGGACTAGAACTACCGGGCTTGCCCAAGGACTTTGGGATGGAGTAATTACCCCTAGGGTCAGCATCTCCTCTATCTCCCTTTCCATACTGGTCTTGACCTCTGCTGACACTCTATAAGCGTGCTTATGCAGAGGCTGCAGATCCCCTGTGTGTTTTGTGAGATGTGTGGTCCCTGGCATGTCAGTGAAGAGGGCCCTAAACTTAGCTAGCATGTCCCTGGCTTCTACCTGCTGCTTAGCACTCAACTGTGCCCCTATCTCTACCTGCTCCACAGTGTTTCCCGGCCTAGCCTCCCCTAGGAGATCAGGCAGAGCATTGCTCGCCAGATCCTCCAGCAGTGGGCTACAAATGGCCATTACTGCTCCCATACTCGGTGCTCTGTATTCTTTCAGCATATTGACATGATATGTCCTATGCCTCTCAGGCTCTACCTGTACAACGTAGTTGTACTCATTCACCTTTCGGATGACCGGGTACGGTCCCGACCAGGCAGCCATCAACTTGTTCCCCCGAGTGGGTTTGAGAACAAGCACCTGCTGTCCTGGGATGAATTCTCTGCTACGGGCATTCCGGTCATACCATTGCTTTTGCCTGGTCTGAGCGGCCCTGAGGTGGTCCTGGGCCACCCCCATGAGCATCTCTAACCGGTCTCGGAGATCTACTACATACTGGATCACGTAAGCATCAGTAGCAGTAGCCTCCCCTTCCCATCCCTCATGGAATAGGTCCAGAGGTCCACGTACCCTGCGGCCATATAGTAGCTCGAAGGGGGAGAAGCCTGTAGATTCCTGCGGTACCTCTCGGTAGGCAAACAGCAAGTGCTGTAAATGAATCTCCCAGTCTTTTCCCTCCGCGTCTATAAAGGTCTGAAGCATCTGCTTCAGGGTACCGTTAAACCTCTCACATAATAATAATTAGACTGTAAGCTCCTCGGGGCAGGGACTCCTCTTCCGAAATGTTACTTTTATGTCTAACGCACTTATTCCCATGATCTGTTATTTATATTATCTGTTATTTATTTGATTACCACATTTATTACTACTGTGAAGCGCTATGTACACTAATGGCGCTATATAAATAAAGACATACAATACAATACAATACAATAATCCATTTGTCTGGGGATGGTAAGGGGTAGTGCGCCGGTGCTGTACTGCTGCGGCCGAGTTTATTCGAGCATTTGCCCGTTCTCGGCCGCAGCAGTAACCTGGCGCGTGCCGGAGGGTGCCGGGCGCGCGCCGAAGCAGCGGAAGAGCGCCCTCCGATCGGGGCGCTCTCCCTCCTGCTGCCGGGTCCGCCGGGTCCCCCGGAACCCCCTGCCGCCGTCCCCCACATCGCGGGACACCAGGGAGCCCTGGACGCGCGTGCAGGGGGCGCAGGCACCCGATGACGCGTGACCGCGCATCGGTGATGCGCGGCACGCTGAGGGAGTGCGGCTAGCACGCCGGGGCATCCCCCGGCTTGCGGTGCTAGCCGTGCTCGGATAAAACGTGTCGGTTGTGTACACCGCATGCATCCCAGAGACAATGTAACAGTTCACTCATGAACTGCGACCCCTGATCGGTTAGGACCTCACTAGGGAAACATACCCTAGAAAAAATGTTCAGCAAAGCTGCTGCCACTGTCTTGGCATCTATGGTGCCAAGCGCTACTGCCTCAGGGTACCGGGTGGCAAAATCCACCACTGTGAGGATGTAGCGCTTCCCTGACCTGCTAGGAATCATAAGGGGTCCTACAAGATCCATCGCTACTTTCTGGAAGGGTTCCCCTATTATCGGTAGGGGTTTCAGGGGTGCCTTCACACGGTCGCCCGCCTTACCCACTTGCTGGCAGGCATCACAAGAGCGGCAGAAAGTGCCTACATCTCGAGATGCCCCCGGCCAGTAGTAACGCTGTAATAACCGGGCTCGCATTCTGTTGACCCCCTGATGTCCCGCTAACGGTGAGCTACCCGTAACAGTTGCTGTCGGTACCCCTGGGGCTCTACTAGCTGTCGCTTACTGGTCAATCCCTCCTCTATCCCTGGGTTCCCTTCTTCTCTATACAGGAGTCCCTTATGCCATAGGCAGTGCTCAGTGCCTTCCTCTGCCTGTGATTCGGACGCCCAAAGTCTCACGCCGGCCAGGGTAGGGTCTGTCTTCACTGCCTCCCTAAACTGGGCTCCTAATTCGGGCCACCCCCCAGTCATGTCATTGTCCGGAGAATGGGGAAGGGTGAGGGGAAACAGTAAGTCAGTCTGTGGTTGCAACTGATCCTGGCTTACCTCCCCGGGCTCCTCTGCGCACTCCGCTAACGTTGGTCTCAAAGGCTGGGGGACTGGCACCGCCGCCATTGCTGCTGGCTGGCTCCGGGTAACCGCCGCCACTGCAGCAGGCTTGGGCACTCAGTCATAGGTGCAGGTCATCGGTCCCAGATCGTTGCCAAGAAGAACATCGGCATCCAAACCGGGTAAAACCCCCACCTCCCGCACACCCTGGCCCTCCCCCAATCCAAAAAGATTCTAGCCACTTGCAGGAAACGTGGCTCTCTGTCGGCCACAGTGATCTGTATCCCAGGGCCTGGATCAATTCCTCTGGCCGGACCATATCAGGTCGGACCAGGGTCACTGCAGCTCCTGAATCCAGCAAGCTGACTGCTTGCCGGTCACCGACTGTGACCGGAGTGAGATGTCTGCTCCGGCCGTCCGTCTGCTGCATGTCCGTGCTGAGATGTCCTCCTCTCCTGGCTGTAGGCACCGATGAAACCGGGACAGGTGTTGCATGAGATGTCTCGCTGGGAGTTGGTTCCATGACCGGTTCGGAGTCTGTGGTGGAAGCCACCCGCACGTGGACTACCGGCTTTGCAGCTGGGGTGCGTTACCCCTTATGGGATCCGGCGGAATGCAGGTGTTCCGGGCAATCTGGTCTGATGTGACCAGGGTGGTTGCAGTTGTAGCACCGGCGCTCGTGCCGGAGCTCCCCCGCCTTCGGTGGACTGCTGTCCGCAGGCGGCCTCTGAGTCCATTGGGGGGTATTGGCAGACATTCTGGCTGGTGCCGCCGCCACCGCCGCCTTGGCTACTGCTTTGGCGGTCATCAGGGCTCGGCTGGCCACATAGTCGTTTGCAAGCCTCGCCGCCTCCTGGTAAGTCTTGGGCTTCTTGTCGTACACCCAAGCCCTCACCACCTGCGGGCAATGCTACATGAGCTGCTCCTGAAAGGTGAGGTCCAGCAGGCGTTGGTAAGTCCGTGCCTCATAGCCCTCCACCCAGCATATCCCGTACAAAGCCATGCAGATCACGTAGGTAACATAGGACTCCTGGGGCTGTCTCTCTTCCTGCCGGAATTTACCCCGGTAGGCTTCAGGGGTAAAACCGTACTGAAACAGTAACAGTTCTTTCAGGTGGTCATAGTCATCAGCACACTCATCTGGAAGCGCCATCATCGTCTGCTTAGCCAAGCCAGACAGTAAGGGATCCAAACGTGCAACCCTATGCTGGGGAAGCACTTTGTACTGCCGGCACTGTGTCTCAAAGTTCTTTAGAAAACTGTCTATCTGATCAGTACCTTCCACGAACTTGGTGAGACTGTGCTGATCCAGTTTGAGTTCATCAGTGTTGGGTTGGACAGGGGGGCAATAAGCGGGTCTGTTCACTGCCATAGTGATAAACTGCAGCCGCTCCTCCGGTGTCCCTCTGTCACCCCACGCAGAAATCAGTGCCAAAATTTCAGGGGTGAACGGACTGGTAGCCGCAGCAACCAGTACCCCTCCTGTTGCACTGCTTCCGGGAGGTGCACTCGTTCCCTAACCGAGATTCCGCCGCCCCGGCACTGGGTTCCTTCCCTGATCTCCGGGTGGCTGTATAAGGGCAAGCTGAGCCATATCCTGAGGCTGTGCAAGCCGGGCTTCATAGTCACCGATTGCGTCAACCATGTCTGCGACCTCCTGGTTCTCATAGGGGAGTCCATATTCACGGCACTTGTCTTTCAGCTGAGCTCGGGTCCTCATGTTGGATGAGCATTCAGCCTCGCTCATGGTTCACGGTCGCAGCAGTGAGGTGGTGTAACAACTTGTGTGCACTACTGTGTGTTCAATATCTTTAGTCCCAGGAACTCGCAATTACTCTCGAGTTCCCACTATATGACAGAGTCCCACAGAACACTGTAATATAGGTTCAGTTCAATCCCACCGCTGCCACCAGTTAATTATAGAGCTTTTCACGGTAGCTTATGACAAGATATAATGAACACCAAATATCTGGGTTGAACTGAACGAGGCTTAGATATAATAAAATATAATGTATTCCTTAAAAAGGTGAACACAGCAATATAGTACAATTAACAGACAAGAAGGTAACACTTACTTAGGGTTGGGGGATGGAGAAGTATCAGCTAGCAATTCTCCGGCAATCCGGTGACATTCAAGATGGTATCAGAAGAAGAACTAAAAACAGTTTATACACTGGCGACACACTTTATTCGAGCTTGGCTAGTCCCACGAATTCGGGTATACCCGGGTGTATTGAGGTTTGTGACTGTTTTCTGCCCGAGTGCATTGAGTTATTTTCCAAGCAGGGATTGAAGCATTTTATTCCCTCTGGCTGCAATACTGCACAGTATATATATATATACTGCATTACAATTCAGGAATTTATGCCATCTGGTAGACACGCGAAGCATTGCAGCCTATTAAATCCTAATCATTATCATTTAACAGATCAGCCGCCCGTCAGCCAGGCATGAACCCAGGCTGGGAAGGCAAATGCAACGGGGCTTGTCAGAGGTGAGGAGTGGCGCATTCCAGGTATCTGCCAGGCACATACCAGGTATTTGCTCGAATAAAGTGTGTCGGTGCAGTATACCCGTGTAACCCTATTCTTAACATTGAATACAGACTATTGGTGAACAATTATCTGTATCCAATCCCTAACGAGGAGACACAGATTAACCCATGCCCCCCAGCTAATTAGCCCATGTGTACTGGGACTCTATGGGTTGCCCCATAATTAAATCAGGGGCGACGACCAGTTTACCAAATTAAGTATCTGCATTGTTTGTAGGTGTAGACATAACACTTACAAACCACTCCCGTTTGATGATTCTCCACCCTCAGGTAACAATTAGAGTGGCAGAGTCTGTTGATTAGTACTGGTCTGTTGATTAGTACTTAGTGTAAACAATCCGGGCAGTTAACTTTTGATCACAGTGCTTAGGCTCAATCAGCCGGCTGCCCTTCATGACCTATTAGCATAGCAGATGGTCTGCATTTTCAGAGCAGATCCAAAATACCATACATATATACTTTAATATCTACACATATTAATAAGTTCCATTCTGGTGGGCTCAGTGGGTCGAAATTTGCCAGTTCTTAATACCTACAGTGACTCCACACATTGGCCAAATATCAACTCTCTGTGACCTCCAGAACTGGAGATACAGAAATGCACTTTAAAACATTAAAATACAGGATTATAATGAAACATGGGAACAGGGGAACATACATTTTTCATGACATGACAAGATGTAAACCACATTCCTGGACCACAGTCCAGTTAACCCCTTGCCTCCCTGGTGAGGTCAGGGGGTGGCCATATGGGGTGCAACTCCTTTAATACTGGGCCAACCCCTCTCTCCCTCTACACCTACAACCTGCCCCTTCCTTGTCCCAGCTCCAACTGGCGTGGCTCTCCAAGCGCTCCAAATGTATGTATCTCCTCAGAGGGAATCCGTCCGCGCGATTTGCTGTGCTGTCCCTATGTGATCAGCAGCCCCTGAGGTTTCTAGGGCCTGTAGTCCCTAGCGGTGCCTCTATCTAAAATGGCTGCCGCTTGCGCTGCTCACTACGCATGCACGAGACTCCTTTAATGGCCACCGCACTGGGGAACCTATCTGCGCATGTGCAACCCGTCTGTGCCTGCGCACGCATGCTGAACATGGTGGTGCCCTGCACACGGGAGCCGCCACAGATCTCCGGCGACCCAATCGCCTCTGCCTCAACCTCCCTGCAGCTCCCTGCCTACGGCGGTCTAACTGCAGCCTCTGGCGGCACCCGCAGAGGTAAAGGGGATCATGAGGGGAACCTAGGGGGACCTCCCTACATATATACACACACACATACACACACACATACACACGTATATAGATAGAGATATGTATAAATCTACTGTGTGTCTCTTACCATTATAGTGCAAGTGTGTACATGGGAAGTTTAAAATAACATTAAGCATGTTTGTCCCAAAAGAACCACACATGAAGTTGTTAGAGTGCTTTTTGACTTGTACAGTATATTTAGACATATTGCCACTACATTGGTTCTGTAACACAGCCCCTCTCGTGTCTCCTTAAGATGTATTGTGAATTAGCATGACACATATACTTATACTGTCTGTAGGTAGTATTAATGATCACAATACCCAATTTTTGTCATGACTCTCACGCTCACTCACACGCCTACTCACACTCCCACATCCACTACTTTCGTCCATTCCAATCCATTACTCAACCATTCACAAATAACAGAGAAATAAAATAAATGACGCACTAACACAAAACTTTCACACTCACAATAACAGAAAATAGTTAAGAAAACAAAACAAAAGAAGACAAGCCTATCAAAATTCACAACAACTCTCTAGCAATACCACCTCCTCCAAACACCTAGCTCTGTCTGTCTCTCACTCACTCCCAACAACACAGAGACATATTGAAAGAAATACACCATTTAAATTGACCCCTGGGAAATTGCCTGTCTTGCGAGTATCTCTCTGAACGAAAAAAAAAAAAGTTCAAAACACTTTATAAACAAATTGCCCTTCCTGAGCCATTTCCTACTTTTGCCCGTTTTGTGAATTTTACTATCACAGGTAATCAAGGCTTTCTGAATACCCTGATAGCAATGCTAAAAAAAATGGCAATTTAAATGGACCAGCGTTTTTTTTTTAGTTTTTTTTAACGCTTAGAGCATAGGCCCCTAAGTGACTATTTTATTTTGGCTCCATATGGATCCAGATGAATTCAAGCATAATGTACAAGAACACACCTGAATTTTTCCAGATCAAGACATATGTAACTCAGTCAAACGTAGATGGACCTTTCCCGGGTTAAGCATGATTTTTTTTTTGCACAAATACTTATATTTGGTAAAACTTAACTTGTAAAATGCATTTTATTAATTGTTTTGCTTTACAAGCTTGAATTGAATGTAGCATTTAATTTTAATCTCATGTACTGTATGTATTGAGCAGAATCTGGCTGTGCTTCTGTAAGTTATTCCCCATGAACCTTATACATATGTATTAATATATGTATGTATTATACTAATTTATTTTTCTTTAAATCAATTCTGAATCTGGACACAGTAAGTTTTACGATGTGATTTGAATATTTATATATATATATAATCAAAAAATAAATAGATGATACCGTTCTGTGGCTAACGAAATGCTTTTATTTGTGCGAGCTTTCGAGATACACTGAAATCTTCTTCCGGCGATGTTACAATGAATGAAGCAAAAGGTATACTTAAAAACAGTGTCTCTTGGAATGTTATCTGTGCTGGTCCTTCCCCCGGTGCGGATGTGTTTTATGGCTAGAGGTGTCAAAAGGTTACTGAAAGCAAGTGAAGAAAGAGTGTGTATGTGTATCAGTGTGAATAAAAATGAATGGAGAGCCCACAGTATATACAGTGCTTAAAGCACTGTGTATACTGTGGGCTCTCCATTCATTTTTATTCACACTGATACACATACACACTCTTTCTTCACTTGCTTTCAGTAACCTTTTGACACCTCTAGTCATAAAACACATCCGCACCGGGGGAAGGACCAGCACAGATAACATTCCAAGAGACACTGTTTTTAAGTATACCTTTTGCTTCATTCATTGTAACATCGCCGGAAGAAGAGATCAGTGTATCTCGAAAGCTCGCACAAATAAAAGCATTTCGTTAGCCACAGAACGGTATCATCTATTTATTTTTTGATTATTGAAGCTCGGCTAACACGGTACTGATACGTCTACATATATATATATATATATATATATATATATATATATATATATATATATATATATATATATATGCGTGTGTGTGCTCATTTGCATGTCATTTTCCAGAATCCATTGCTGCATTGGAAGTGCTGTGTGCTGGGTGATAATGGTGAAAGGCGGGGTTGCAGACCTGTCTAAGACATGCAAATGAGCATATACTGTAATAAAATTTCCATTTGTTATAAGCTTTGCTGTGGAGGGTTTTTGTCACTTTTTTCACCCACCATAACTTAACTAAGTATATATATATATATATATATATATATATATATATATATATATATATATATATATATATGCAAATACAACTGTATGCTCATCTGCATGTCTTAGGCAGGTCTGCAACCCCACCTTTCACCATTATCACCCAGCATACAGCACTTCCACTGCAGCAAGGGATTCTGGGAAATGACATGCAAATGAGCACTCAGTGCCACTTTTTGCTTCAAAAACCATTTTTAACATGGTTCCCTATAGGCTTAAGCTTGCTGCATGGTCACATTGATCGTGGCAGATTGAGACTCAATAGTGTATTGCCCATTGGCAAAGTGAAGAAAAATTGGCCAGGAGCCAACAATCCAAAGACATGTATATAGTTGAAGTGAATGTGTATGTGTGCAATAAAATGTTTATATGAGATACGCTCCTTATAAGGTATGTGATTTGATTTATAAGCTGAAATAAAGTGTTTACAAGTGAAATACTATATTTTCCCACAGTGAAAGAATATGTCATTATTAGACATGTGTGATAAAATGAATAAATGCAGTGAAAATAGAGATTGTTAAACTATATATGTTATTATCTGTGAAAATAAAAAGTGCAATATTATGACCAGGGGGCCCCCATTTGAATACTGACTGAGACATCAAAAGGAGCACAATAGAACATGCTCAAACCTCCGATGTCCCGCCAGAACAAAAAGGAGAGATATTAGATGATAGTGCTTGTATCTATACAGTCATTGAGACCCATTGGACTCAACATTTCCAACATATAAATCCAATAGGTCTCCCTGAGGTTAAGTCTCTTGACCCTATCACCACTAAGTACTGTTAAGGGAATCTGTTCCAAACACATGACTCTTAAAGAGGAAGGATCCTTATTATGTTTGTCCAAGAAGTGTCTAGATAGGTTATGAGTGGTAGTGCCATGTATAATGTTTCTTCTATGTTCTAAAAATCTTGTACTTAGAGTCCGGGTGGTTCTCCCCACATATTGGTACCCGCAACGGCATGTGATGCCATAGATGACAAAAGAAGATAGACAATCCATATGACTTTTGATTTTATAAGTGGACTTATTGTGATGAGACGTGAATTGATCAGTTTTAACCATATGCTTGCAGGTCAAACATCTGTTTCTACCACAAAAGAAGTTGCCATTAGCGATAGATCTACTCACAGGAATATCATTGATTTGTTTAAGGCGACTGGGAGCTAGCATAGTTTTTAAATTCCTAGCTTTTTTGTATATAATAGGGACATGTGTAGGTAATTTATTCCCAATTATAGGGTCCCTAAGCAGTATATTCCAGTGTTTATTAAGGATTGATGAAATACCTCTTGCTGAATTATTATAGGTCGTGATAAAAAATGGTGATTTGGAACTACTTTTAGAATTGATGTCTGTTCGTCTAGCCCCTTGGGTTTTGACGAGCAGGGATTCACGATCTAACAAACTAACTTGTCTAAATGTTTAAAGTATAGTACATTTATTGTATCCTTTGGCTAGAAACCTTTGTACCAATAACTCCCCCTGGGCCAAAAAATCAGAATGTAGGGAACAATTTCTCCTAATTCTGAGAAATTGGCCCCTGAGGATATTGGCAAGCCATTTTTTGTAATGATTGCTGTTATTATGTAAATAGCTATTAGTGGACACTGTTTTAAAGTGAGTTTTGGTGATGATATTACCATCTAAGCTAGCCTCCAGTTCTAGATCTAGAAAAACTATACTGGTTTTGTTTGTGTTATATGTGAATTTTAAATCCATATCGTTGATATTAAATGGTTCCAGTTTGTGTTCTAAGTGTTCCAGTTCACCGTCCCAAATTAAAATAATATCATCTATGTAACGGCCATAGTACACGAGACTCGCCCCCAGATCTGCATCACCCCACACATGGAGTTCCTCCCACAAACCCATGTAGAGGTTGGCATAGCTGGGGGCAAATCTCGTGCCCATGGCCGTCCCACAGATCTGCAAATAATATTGGTTTTCAAATAAAAAATAATTGTGCTCTAATATAAATGAAATTGCCTGCAAAATAAATGTGGACTGAGTGGGACCTATATTAATATCCATATCCAGGAAATGTTTTACTGCATTGAGACCCTTGTTGTGTTGAATGCATGTATACAAAGATGTTATGTCACATGTAGCCCAGATGTAAGTGGGTTTCCATTTAATTTCAGAGATGGAGTCGAGGACATGCAACGTGTCCCTCAAGTGCGATTTCAGTTTGGTCACTAAAGGTTGTAAATAATAGTCCACATATTGGGACACGCTGGACGTCATCGACTCCACCCCTGAAACAATGGGTCTGCCTGGAGGAATAGATATGTGTTTGTGTAACTTGGGTATGTGGTAAAAAATGGGTGTGCGTGGATAACGTAAATATAAAAAACTAAACTCCGCCTTAGTGATTATATCCATAGTTAAAGCTTGCATAAGGAAAACCTTATATAACTTCTGAAACTCTTCCATAGGATTCTCAGCCAGAACCCTATTGGAAATCTTGTCACCTAATAGCCTAAAAGCTTCTGATAGATAATCCAGTCTGTCTTGCAGAACAATTCCCCCTCCTTTGTCTGCTTGTCTGATTACAAGATCTTTCATATTGCTAAGCTCTTTTAATGCAGTATTTTCTTCTTTTGATAGATTTCTATTTCGTAGCGACGTGGTATTAAGACACATTTCCTCAAAGTCTTTGAGTACCATTGTGTAGAAAGTATCCACAAATGATCCTTTTGAGTGATATGGAAAGTACGTGGATTTGGCAGAGAAAGGGGAATGGACTATTTTGGTATTTGAAAGTACCTGGTTGTCTATTGGCTTGTTTGTGCTTAATTCAATCACTGAATTTGGTGGTAACATTGATTCTAATGTATTGGGAAGAAGATGATTAATTACTGGTGATGAACTATCTAGTTCGTGCATGGGTTGTTGACTACAATCTAACAAATATGATGTATTTTCTGTTTGGGTATTTTCCCTCAGTAATGTGGTCATTGCTTCAATACATGCAATCTCTTGCGTATTGAATATACATTGTTGTTCTTTATTTTGAATAGTGAAATGTCTCATTAACGTGATTTTTCTAATGTATTTGTTTAAATCCACAAACAGATCGAATCTGTTTGGGAGACTGCTGGGTGCAAATGAAAGGCCCCTGGTCAAAAGTGAAATGTGATTTGTGGATAATATAAAGGTGGATAAATTAAAAATGCCGTGTGTCTCTGGATTATTGGCCCCTAGCTCACCTTCCTTCTTTCTTTGCTCGCGCCTCCCTCCCCTGGTTCCTCGCAACTTCTTTTTCTTCGTTGAGGGGTGTTTGAATGATATGTCGGTTTCCGATCCCACAGAGGATAGGATCTTCCCCTTTCTCGGTTCTCTTCCTGTGTCACCAATTCTAAAAAAGACGCAGTGTGGGATTTAACAGTGGAAACAGTGCCATCTGAACCATTTTTGACATCTCTATTCTGAATCTTAGGTATAGCACCATTGCTCTTACTAACCTCCAAGGTTTCATCACTAATGTCCCTTGAAGGCCACCCTGTTACACTATCCTTTATACTAATTAAATAATGTCCATTCCATTGGGGCTTTTAGTGTATAAGAATCCTTACCCACTCTTCGAGTCTCTTAGAGTCTCTCAAATGAGGCATGACAAACCGCAGGTAAAGAAGATCCAGGTGACGAATGCATAAATTAGCAGCGCACAGCCAAGGGAGCCAGGCAAGGTGATAGTAAAAAATATATTTATTGACCCATCACAAAAAGGTGGTATAGGAAGCCTTCTATACATTTCACCTGGACGGTTTCACAGCTTTTGGGTTCTCCTTGATAAAGCACCCAAAAGGTGCAAAATGCATAGGAGGGTCCTTATAGCTCCTTTTTGGTGGTGGGCCAATACATATATTTTTTTTACTATCACCTTGCCTGGGTCCCCTGGCTGTGTTCTGCTAAATTTTGCATTCTTCACCTACATAGGGATGTTGCTCAAATACTGTACAGTATTTATAGGTATACAGTAATTTGAACACTGGCACTCAAACAAATCATATACATTCTTATCAAGGCGCTGATGATAGTCACATGCTTAAGGTTTTTTTTTTCACTTTGTCACAATACAGTAGTACTTCTTTAACTACTGTACTGTAAGTGAAATGTTTTAGGGCTGCTATCATTCCTTCCAACTAAAGTACATGGAACAGCTTACAGGAGAGGGGGTGTAGGTGAATTTCCCATTGTTTGGATAAGCACAAGTTAATGCTTAAGCGTTAGGAGAAGCAGTATAGCAGTTACATATATTAAGCTTTAAGGAGTTAAAATAGGATTGGGGAATCTGTTTGTACAGTACTGTAGCTATACTGATATGTTTCTTTTTCATGAGTGCACTGTGCTTTGTAATACAGTACCAACCTTATCCCTAATGTATATCCCATTCTTTGACCAGCTTTAAAGCACAATACTAGAGCTAGGTGTTTTGTGTTTATGAATATTTCAGCTTGATCTTTGTTGTTTGTTAAATATTGATTGTCACATTTGAAGTTACTAAGTTGTTTCAAAACAGACCACTTTTTCTGCTTTTTGATCCACAATGCCAGCAGAAAAAGCTTTGCAGAGGATTTTCTGATGGTGTTTGCAGTAAAATAGAACTTTTTTTTACTAAAAAAACAAACCATAGCAAAGGAATGTATTTGGACAAGTTTGCAAATGCAAAATTACGGGCGTTTACCCTATAACCCATAATACATTACCTCCCTCTCCCCATTGGAATGCCATTAGGGACCAATTAGCAAAAACGTATAGAAAACCGTAAAACATTCCATGAAATTCATAAGGTTTCTATCTTTTAAGGCCCTTACCATCAGTTAAGAATTTTACATCTGTGGACTATAAAAAGTGATTACCAATTATAGCTTCATTATTTTTTTTTTTTTTTAATACTCTAAACTCAAACTGAAAACTCAATAATCTGAATTATATTTGCTTAGTACCCATAGAAAACATTAACCTGGGTCAATTGTTATCTGAAGTAAAGACCCATCTCTTTTTAAATACAATACATTTAAGAAAGATATATACTAATAAAAAATGATTTGCCCCAGTTCTGAATGAGACACGTAAATTATTCATTTTTATTTCATGATTTACATGCAACTATGTAAAATGTTTAATACACACGGACCTAGACCAGGGGTGTGCAAACTTTTCATGTGTGCACGCCTGCCTGCTCTCCTCGGCGCCTCACACCCCCTCCCCGCCTCCCGCTCGACCCCGGAGTCAAATGACGTTATGTGATGCGACCCCGCGGCGTCATTTGACGTCGGGTTACCAGGACGGCAAGTCGCTGGAAGGGAAAATAAGTGTATTATAGAGGCCTCACGCGGTCCCCCGGCATATCATTGAAATGCCTGGGGGGAGAGCGCAGGACCTCTATAACTGCTGCGCCCCCCCCCTGAACATCTAGCGCCCCCCTAGTTTGTGCACCACTGATCTAGACAGAGTTTGCTAAGGGTATGTCAATGCGAAGCAGACATTAGGAGATTGATGTACATATATAGCCTGACTGTATGTTTAGTTTTCCTAAACTAAAGTCCGGACATCAATCGTTTTGTTTTGGAGATGTAATCATTATACATTGCGTTTAGTTTGAGACAAGTGTAGGCAGCCCTTCATGTTGCCCTTCGTGTGGCTATTCACACCTGAATTAAACAGTATATGCCAGCCAGATTTCTGATTTGTTTTTTTGAAATTATCGCCTATCTGCCAGATGGCACATTGAAGTTAGTTAGTCTATTTAGAGTGCTGTAAGTCTCAAGTAGGTGCAAAAGAATGATCCAGAAATATACAGCAATTCATTACTTTTCCTCATTGTTTAATGGCCTTGGCCATTCGAGACCTTATCAAAATGTTGTTGTTTTAATATTTTGTTGACAAACATTGCTATGTTTAAACTTACAGTATTGTTACACTTTCTGGTCACTCACTCCTATGTTTTTTATGAGCTGAGAAAGAGTGCAATAGTAATTGCTGTAGGGAAACCAGATTGTAGTCTAATTTATTTAGCAATTAATGATGCAGCAGATAAGAAAGCCACTGTATCAGAAATATATGGCTATCTCATTGCCAATTATGAATACTTCAGGGATTCAGTTGACTCTAGTAAATTGAAAAATGCAGTGTGCTTTACTTTGTCAATTAATGATTGCTTCATTCACATCCCCCCCCCCCCCAATCCGGGTACAACAGGAGGTTTTGGGGTATTGGAAACATCCTTTGCGAATATGTTTCATCACGGCAACTTCAGATGGAGTAGAAATGGGACCAACAAATTGAATCATGCATCCTAATATCGTAATCGGACACCATCTGAAAATCATCGTGAGCAGCAGCCCCAACCTGATTATACCTTGACAGGTCCATCTGGTAACCTGGTCCTACCGGACTACTATCTACAGCAGTCGAACCTTGATTTTACCTCTAATGCTCAGTATGGTTACCTATCCGAATATGATCCTGCCGAATATCGTCCGCATCAGCAAGTTTGGCATGGTTGGCAATTGTTCTAACGAAGGTAAATAAAATATCAAATATGTTATTAATTTTTGTGCCCTATGACACAAATAGAATGTAAACAGTAGTTTAAGCATCCCTGTTTTTCATAAACGACAGCGTGCTAAATCAACATGCAACATCCACAGCACAAAGCCAGCAGATGATGAGGATGACGGCGTGAGATGTCAAAATATATATATATTACTTTCCCTTTTATTACTTTTCTACGCTTTTACTGTATAAATATTCTAATTCATGCTTGTTTTGCAGCTGTGCCTACTAGTCCACTGTATCTGATGATATATGTGCATTAAATATTATCACTTTGAGTAAAAACTCACACTGAAATGTTTCCTACTTATTTCCCCTCACATAAATGTGCTGTGAGTGGGTGTGTAAATACAGTACATACCATATACTGCAGTTTGTGTGTACTGTACACGCATATATGTATATGTATATGTGTGTGTGTGTGTATACACACACACACACATATACACACACATATATACATATGTAGCGGTCATGTAAAATGGCTACAGTCATCTCTCCTGCTGACAGTAAGGCCTGGTAAGTTGTGGGCATGCCAGCAGTAATTATGGAGGTTTGCCCTCACACCCTGGTGGGGTGCCCTGTGTATGGATGGG
Organism: Ascaphus truei; assembly: GCF_040206685.1. Taxonomy (NCBI): domain Eukaryota; kingdom Metazoa; phylum Chordata; class Amphibia; order Anura; family Ascaphidae; genus Ascaphus; species Ascaphus truei. Next base: position 381,977,159 of record NC_134486.1, on the reverse strand, counting down.
AGTGGTCACATGCTCTGACTCCATGGTTAGTGATGTCAGAGGTGTGTCAGCTTCCAGAGTGTACATAAGGCACAGCACTGTGTCTAAAAGTTAGTTCTGCGTTCTATCTGAGTTCTGGGTAGTTCTGTGTTCTATCTGAGTCAAGTTCTAGCAGATGGTTATGTTATAGTAACTGAAGAGAAGACTGTGTCCAGGGACCTGGCACAGGGTAAAGACATCCCGGCTGGGATAGGGAATCCCTATTAAAGGAGAATTCACCTTTCAAATGGAAGCACTGAGGGACAATGAGTGGCTAAAGAAACTACTGCGAGGGGCAGTTAGCCCACTCAGGCAATAAAGATGCTCTTAATTACAAACCCTCTCGTGTACATGTGTGGAGTGAATGTACAGAGAGGGGCACCACCGAGGAGTTCCTCGTCAGGACCATCCCCAAGTGACCGAAGGGACCCTGATGAGGTGGAGGCGCTGCACTGGAACTAGGTAGGACTCAAGCACACTACCTCAGCTGCCTGTCTGGACGGGTTCTCCCCACACACCATCATGCGGGAGACTCAGGAGTCCTGTTGCCAACAGGTGCACCACCAGACACTACCACACTGTAATGGGGACCGGTTAGACCACAGGGGCCAATGTGAGATTGGGTGGGTCAGGCCGGGCCAGAAAACCCGTTACATTTGGAGGCGAGCTGCTGAGATCAGATCTGTCATCAGGACAGGCTCTAGCTAGGCACACTGGGAAACAGGGAGAGTGTCTGCTGCCACTCTGTGCTGCGTAGGGACGGACCTAGGGGTGGTCAGGGGCTGGCAGGGTATTGTCAGTTCGCAGGGACGACCTAGGGGCCTGACAGGAGTAAGGGGTCTGGAGCCGGGCTATAGCTGACCGAGTCACTTTGAGGTAGTGCTAGTTGGTAGGACGCCAGAAGGGATAGCCTGTTAACGTGGTCAGGAATCCTGGAGAGGGTCTGCGCTAGGCTGACCAAGAGAGGTAGACGCCCCAAGTACTGCATGGCAGAGCCAGAGTACTCTAGCCCATTCCAGACACTTACCATAGGGAGCACAGACTGGGAGGAAGGAGTTACAGCAGACACTGAGAGAGTGAGCCTAGCCTGAGGTAGTGCAACATGAGTCCAGCCTAGATCAGGTACACATGTGGTGGTGCATCTGAGCAATCTTTATTGTACTGGTGTGGTGGCTGCCCCGCAGAGCGGAGCCCCATGTACGATAATTGGTACGAGAGTGTGACAACCCAAGGAATGGAGGATCCGCGTGGTGCGGAGAGCCCAAAATGGCGACCAGAGGCTGATGGGAAGGCACCCGTGGCGTGCGCCCCACTGAAGAGCAAACTGTCGCTGAGCTGTCTTTAACTAATCTGCTCTGGAGTGGAGCGAAGGCTGTGGCTGCCCCGTTTTTGTCCTGTCTGGGACACCGAGGGGCCACCCTTGAAGAGTGTGAGGACATTGTGATAACTGGGGGGGAACCCAGTGAGAAGAGCAAACAAACTGACATTTCGGGCTTAAAAGCCAACCAAAATGGCGGTTCCCGCTTGCTAGGGAGACCGCATGGGCCAGTCGCAGAGAAAATGGCTGATGCAGAACTTGCAAAGAGCTGGCCGGGAATGGCGCGAACGGCAGAGCCCCGCCCTGATGGGGGGCATGGCACGAAAGCTATGGCTGCGCCTTCATGGACAGTGACTCACTCGGCCCCTGTGCTGAGTCAACCGCTTAGTCTATGGGACCCTCCCCTGATTTCCACCAGGGGGAGTGACTTTCAATTATGGCCTGTGGGAATGCACCCACTGGGCCCAGGGACTGATATCCAGACGGCGCCACTACAAGAAGTAGTTCCGGCCGCGGAGGTAACGTGCAAAAAGGAGGGATATTTTGCACGGAAAGCAGCTGCCAGGAGAAGGCGGGAACTAGCCGCGGCCCAAGAATCCCACTCTGATGAGGAAATTGGCGCGAAAACGCAGACCGCGCCCACCAGGACTGAGAAAGGCGCGGCCTTAATTAAGGGGCATGCTATTCCCCTGTGGGATCCGCCCATAATTGCAACCCCTGGGGGCGGGTTCCAGCTATGCCAGCGGAAGGAAGAGCCGAAGCAGGAAGTGGCTGGCCCAGAAGCTTCTACCGGTCAGTTGCGAGGAACCACTGACCTGGAGAGACCCATACTGAAAGTGGTCCCTACCAAAAGAATGGCCTGCTCCTCCACTGTGGGAACTATGGTATCCACTCAGCCCTACTCGGTACCCGGCGGGGTACTGGTAGTCAGGGTGGCTAACACCGAGACGGTGGTCGCGCTCTGCCTACAATGCGGGCTGCCCGGAGGCATTGTTAATACTGCGGCACGCTGCCCACAATGCGGGACACTATACTTATGGCCGATGCCAACGTTCATTTCAATTCAATCTGCTGACCCCCCGGGGGATACGGAGTCGATAAAATCGGCTGGGTCAGCGGCAACCGAGACGGTCGGGTCACTCCCCGACCGCGCTGAGAAAAGACTTTCGCCCCGATCGGTGACCCCTAAGTCAGGGAAAGGGGATTACTCGGATGAGGATCTCCACGAGCTAGTGGAGGTGAACTCGAGGCCCAGGACAGAAACGGGGAGGACGACACCCCGTAGCGTGAGTAGCAGCCTGGAAAGCAGGGCGTCCCCCGCAGATCGGCGAGCCGAGAGACGGAGTCCCTCCGCCTCAGGACACGGTGGCGACGGGCGAGAGACGCCTACACCCCTGCGGAATGGTAAGAAAAAGCCATTCACTTACCTTGCTCCGGTAGATGGTGTAGCGGAAACAAGGCCGTGCCAGGCCCCAGACGCACGTGCGGAGGAGATACCACTTCCGGTGGAGACGACAGCGGAGCTTCCGGATGTCGTCATCGAGGAAGAGATCCCGCATGGGGGTCCAACCCAAGATGGCGGCGCTTCCGGTTCCGGGGAGGACATCGATTCCGGCGGCAGTGGCGGAACCACTGGGAAAGACGCAGCAATGCTTCGGCGATCGGGTGAAGGTCCCCGATCACCTCAAAGGCCCAGAAGTTGGATGAGCGATCCGAGGACATGAAGAGGGTGAGATATCCTCATTGGACCAGTCTACGGACAGCCGAGAACGGGTCGTAACCCCGTGGGGTCCAATCGCTTGCCCTTATGTCCCATCCCACGCCCTAGATAAAACCCCTGCCCCTGTCACCTGTACCACGGGATCCCCGCCTAGTCTGGAACTTGTGGACATACCTTTGGGGGGGGAGGAGAGACGGACTGGGGAAAGACAGCGCAGTTGCGCTACGGAGGGCATTTCTCGGGGAGGGGGAGAATTAGGCAAGGCCGCGGTAAGCCGGTGGTTGCCTCCTGTGAACCCCGAACCAGTGAAAAAGGCCCTGGGGTCATCAAGGTGGTCTGTACCACGATCGGCACGGACATCGGGGGTATTCTCTGGAGGGGATGAAAGCGATTCAGGGGAGTCGCATAAGTTTAAGGAGCACCGTTGGTGGGCCCCACTCTTTGAAGGATATGCCGCATGGATGGACCGTACGCGTTTTCTCATCCGGAGGGAGGATGTGGTAGATTATTGGTGGGCCGTAGGAGAGTTCACCCCTGAACAGCGAGACAGAGAGCTGCAGGAACGGTGGTATAAGCTTGAGCACAGGGAGATAGAGCCCATGGGTCCCGACACACTGTCAGACCCTGTGGATCCTGACGAACCCCTGTCATGGGTGCTACCTGGGAGGGCAGGTAGGGCTGACCTAATTAGGATCAGTAGAGCGGAACGGGCAATAATGGCTCGATACAAGTCTTCCTACGGGTTGGAGTACCCTTTTGTCCCTGAACCCCTCATGGAGGAGATAGAAGAGAACAGGGAAAGGTGGCTTTGGGAAACCATCGAGATGTACCTAGTCAATAAGGGGAGTGAAGTTACTGGAAGGAGGGCAGAGGACAGAATAGATCACCTGATGCGAGTGTGGAGTATAGGGAGGAATATACACAAACACAGGGTGACCTATAGGCCCAAGAGGGGACTGCCTAGGCACTATCATGTCACGGTCCTGGACATGGGTGGTAGAGAGGTTAAGAAACCTGACCCGAGCCACTATTATTAGGGGGTACTAAGGCATTTTGCGGGCTCGTGGCTGCTGGTCGGGGCAGGCTTGGCGGAATGTACTGTAGACATTTTGTTATGGTATTATGAAAATTTGTATGTGGAGTTAACATAATTATGTCATGTGTTACAGTGCTTCCTGGAAGAAGGCGTACAAATTTAGGTCCCTGCGAGGACGATGGGATTCACCAGGGGGAGAATGTAGCGGCATGTAAAATGGCTACAGTCATCTCTCCTGCTGACAGTAAGGCCTGGTAAGTTGTGGGCATGCCAGCAGTAATTATGGAGGTTTGCCCTCACACCCTGGTGGGGTGCCCTGTGTATGGATGGGAGTGGTCACATGCTCTGACTCCATGGTTAGTGATGTCAGAGGTGTGTCAGCTTCCAGAGTGTACATAAGACACAGCACTGTGTCTAAAAGTTAGTTCTGCGTTCTATCTGAGTTCTGGGTAGTTCTGTGTTCTATCTGAGTCAAGTTCTAGCAGATGGTTATGTTATAGTAACACATATACACACAGACACACAGACACACACACACACACACACACACACACACACACACACACACACACACACACACACACACACACACACACACACACACACACACACACACACACACACACACACACACACACACACACACACACACACATATAAACACACATATATGTATGTTAGTCTATTGCATTGTCTGTGCTCCACCTTTTTTTAATGTTAGGGTTAATGGATCATGCTGTGCATAGCTTCCGCAGTGTCTCCTTCCGGTATGCCTACAGTACTTTAACCTCTTTAGACTACTCTGCATATTGTATACACAATTAATGACATGCACAAACCACCAGCCGCCATAGCCATCCAGCCAAACTCCCTCCCCTGTTCCTTAAGAGATCAGCATGTAAGGTTTGTAACACTGCATACCTCGCACGCATGTTCATTATTAACTATCATCCCGCAACCGACCCCTAATCCAAAGACATAACCTTCAAAACAAGATAACAATTCAATTGCAAAGTAAAACAAATTAGGAGAGAATGTTACATCGGTTTTATTTCTCACAACAGTACTGAAGGACTGAATAAGTGACACTGACTGTACTGCATGGTACATGCTGACAAGGGCTAGGTTGACTGATACTCACTGTACTTGCATGCTGCATGTGTACTGCATGTTAGATGCTGACAAGTGCTAGAAAACCTTAGTACTTTATGTCCAGTACTACTGTAAGTGTATTAAATGTACTGCTAAAGAGTAATAATGTCTTAAACCAGTGAAACCAGTGAAAACTTTATAAAACAAAACTTATTTTTTATTATATGAATACTTACTACTGCAATCTGTGTGTATCCAGTACATATGTATAAATATATATATTCCGTACTGAAGTCTGAGTGTACACATATACTTTAGATGTTTTTTTTATTGCATTGTCTGTGTTCACTTTTTTTTAATGTTACGGTTCATGGATCAAGCTGTGCACAGCCTCCGCCGTGTCTCTGTGACGGTTCAGGGGATTCCTTCCCCTTCTTGTATCCCTGATGTCACCCTCTCTGTCCCTTCCCCTGCCAGACTCCCTTCTTTTATCCACTCCTGTCCCTCTCCGGCAGCAGCTGACGCCGTTCCTTTACCTCGGCGCGCGTCCCGCAAGACTCGCGCACCCGCGCGGTCCCCAAGCCCATGCTGCGACGTTCCCCACTCTCAGGTCCTCTCAGTATCTGCTCCCATTCCCTTACCTCCGGTGTCGGTTCCCTCCGTTCCTCCATTCCCCTCCGCAGGTGTTCCCGCGGTGCGGCGCTCCGTGCGCCTCGGGACGCAGCCTGTGCGCGTGCACTCTCAGATTACAGAGGGCGCGTGCACACGCTCCTCTTCTAGGGGTTTTCAGTCTCCTGACTCCTCCTCCCATGCCCTGCAGGCGATCTCACTGACTGGTTCCCCTGTCTCCTCCTTTTCTCCTCCTCACCTATCCCTGCTGTCTCCCACTTCACCCTCTGCTCCTCCTCTCTCTCCTATTGGTGTTCCCACCTTTATAACCCTGTCTGTCCTTTCTATCATTGCTCTGCATAGCTTCTGTTATCCCTGTGTTTGCAGTCCTATGCTTTGCTCTCTCTGTGTTCCAGCCTGTTCCTGCTCCTGCTTATCTCTGGATTTCCCTGGTTTGACCCCTGCTCGTCATGGACTACTCTGCTCTCTGTTGCCCTTGAACCCTGCTTACGAACTCTACCTTGCTGACCTCTGTAACCCCTGGACTTGGCTTATGAACTTGACTACTCTGATTTCTGGATCCCTGGACTCTGACACATGGACACCATTATTCTTACGCTATACCACCAAGGCGTTGCAAGTATTACTAACTATCTTCCAACAGGCCCAGCAATGCCATACCACACTCCGGGCTCGCCCTCACTGCTGTGGGCGTGTTGTAATACCGTTCCCACCTCAGTATTGGGGTCTTGCCAGGTCTGGGGGCATACAGGCGTAACAGTCTCCTTCCATGATGCCTACAGTACTTGAATTTCTTAAGACTACTCTGCATACTGTATACACAATTAAATGACATCAACAAACCACCAACCCCCATCGCCAGCCAGCCAAACTCACTCCCCCGTACCTGAGAGAACAAAATGTGAGGTTTGTGATGTTTGTAATACTACATACAGTACTTCGCACGCACGCATGCGCAATATTAACAACCATCCTGTAACCGACCCCCATCACCAAGACAGGATTAGCCTTTGAAACAAGATAACAATTCAATTGCAAAGTGAAACAAATTAGGAGAGAAAATTACACGGGTTTTAGTTCTCACAACAGTACTGAAGGACTAATAGAATACAATCTGTGGGGGAAAAGGGAAGGGGGAGGGGGGTGGGAAGGGGAGAATCCTGCTCAGCTCAAAATAGACTTTCTAGGGAGGTGCTCTCAGGGTGAAACAATGGCGTATTGGGGGAGAGAGGAACAAGAACCCTATGTGATGCACTCAACCCTACTAGATGAAAATAATAAACTTTTATTGATATAATTGAATAAAGCAAACATAACAAATATATTAAAACCTAAATTGTGTACTGTGCAGTTCTGATGTGAAATCACTCTAGTTGACCAGGTAGTGTCATAGCTGGTGTGATACACAGTAGAATAGAGTTACTGTTGAATCTCACAGTACTTGTATGGAAATGGTTCAGTAGATGAACAGTAAGTATAACCTTGTCAGGGATTTGGTTAGTGTTCAATCTACACAAGTAATGTGATACACAAAAACGCTGGGAGCATTGGTGATGCAGCACTGTGTTGCAATGCTGCAGTTAGAAAACAAAGGGAGGGTTAGGGAGTGATCACAGGGCCACACTAATTGAGTAAAGTGAGAAGGTAAATGATAATAATGGTAAATGTGGGTGCAAACTGTGAACTGAAAAGTGAATCAGGCAAAAAGAGGGGGAAGGGGAACACAAAATGAATGAGTCCCCTAAAGAATTCACTAACTGCACACCTACATATTATAAAATCTAACTTTTAATAAATTTACTTAAAACATATATTACCAAACGTAATGTACTAAGTGTTTTTAAAAAAATGAATTAAATATTCAATAACGTGCAACCCTGTCAGATGAATGTATGATTGTACAAACCCAAATGTAATATTCCTGGGTTTGACAGGACAGTGGATGCTGAAAGTCAGGGTGTTAATGCTGCAGTTAGGCACATAGCATTGCTGCATACACAGATAACCAAATGCAAACCCAGGCAGGGAGGGACCCCTATGGTGATGAATCAAAGGGAGCGTTGCTGGGAGGTAGGTGCAGGTAAGTCAAACCCCGTGGCCAATCTGTAACAACAGGGCATAAGGAGACCCCAGACTAATAACTTGCACTCACGCATTACTGATTGCAACTGCTTCCGGGGGGGGGGGGGTTTATCACAACCCTATAGTGCAAATGTGCTCTGGGCTAGTCAGTATAAACAGGAGGTCTGATAAACCTTGTCGCTAGCTAGTGGGATCCACATCTGTGGCCCACATCAAAGTATTAAGCTATTCTACAGATCGAACGCAAACTCCTTTGAGTTTGACAGTGCAGCAGTACAGCAGGCGTCGCTATGACGTCATCCCGACGCGCGTTTCGTTCCTAACAAGGGAACTTCTTCCACACACTGTATATATATATATTTGTATGTATGTATGTATGTATGTACTGAATATATATTCCAAAGAAGCAGTCGGCACTCCACTTACAAGTAGAAAAAAGTGTGTGTGTGTGTGTGTGTTCCAAAGAAGCAGCCGGCACTCCACTTGCAAGTAGAAAAAATTGGGTGCTTGTCCCATAAAGCAATAATAAACCATACGATACTGTTTGCACAAGATCAGGAGACAGCACTCTGGTAAGTTTGATCACAAGTTTAAGTATTGAAAAAGACACATAAACTGACGTTTCGGTCCCCCAGTGGGACCTTTCACCACCTTGAGCACCACCTTGAGAAAGGTCCCACTGGGAGAACGAAACATCGGTTTATGTGTCTTTTTCAATACTAAAACTTGTGATCAAACTAACCAGAGTGCTGTCTCCTGATCTCGTGCTTCAAACGGTATCGTATGAGATATATATATATATATATAATGGAAATATTACTGTATGTTCATTTGCATGGATAAGTGGAGAAAACTGCGGCGCTCCCCTTTAACACTTAATTAATAAATTAATATATATTATATATATATATATAAACAAACGTAGGAGCCTAAAACAAAAAAATAGTATACTGGCCCTTCAAATTGCAGCTCAACCTTGATGAGATCCTATCTTGACCTCCACCAATATGTAATTCTTGTAGAAATGGTGAGCGCATAGAAGAAAGAAAAAATAAACACTATGTAAATATTAGCCCACTAAATGAAGCATACATAACACAGGGAATTAAAGGTGAAATATAACAAAAAAGGCTGATGCCAGATCTTACTCACACGGACAAGTGTGAGCCAATCTTGTCAAGGTTTCTTTAGAGAAATCCACTTCAAGGGGTAGTACCCAAGGGGGGTACGAGGGTTCTGGTAAGAGCAATTCACTCCCTCCAGTGTGGCTCCAAATAGGGGCGAAAATGCTTAATAAGTAAAGGTCAATTTATTTAAACAACAGGTAAGTATACAGAACTTACATGAAAGTAAAACACTCCCGGCGTCCATCTCCTTCATATGAGCTCATGCGGGGGTCCCCCTGCTGCTGCCTCCGGTCGCAGGGCTTGCAACTGAGCTACTCCTGTGTCGGCATAGCTGCTCTGTTTTTTACCACTGAAGGCCACCGTACTTCCTGAAAGAGAAGCTCAGTTGCAGGCCCTGCGACCGGACGTGGCAGCAGGGGAGACCCCGCATGAGCTGATACGACTTGGGGGCCCCAGCCATTGTCATACCGCTAGCTTCACTAATCAACTCTATTTTGTCGGCAGGCCATATTCCTAAGACCTGGAAAACTGCCAGAACTGTCCCAATCTTCAAAAGTGGGGACAAAAATACTGTCTAAAATGACAGACCAATCTCTCTTCACCCACTACTATCCAAAGTCATGGAAAATGTGTTCGCTCACAATTAAGCGATTACGATACAAGACCAATTTCCCTAGCCTATTCCAATCTGGCTTTCACCCCAAACAATCCACAATAACTAACCTCCTTAAAGTTTTCAATGAGATCCAGTGTGGAATGGAACTGGGACAACGTAGTGGTGCAATAGTCACAGATTTTGCAACGATTTTTGATACTGTTGATCATGTTATCTTGCTAAACAAACTCCAGTGCTCTGGAATAGGGAAGCATGCTTTAAACTAGTTTCATTCCTACCTATCAGGTAGATCGAACATGTGTCTATCTCAGGCTCTAACTCGAACCCCTTGGATATCACCTGTGGTGTCCCACAAGGTTCTGTTCTGGGACCCCTACTCTTCTCAGTGTTCATAAATGATCTTCATATAGCTTGTAAGGGAGCTTCAATACACATGTATGCAAATAACACAATCTTATATGCATTCACAGTACGAGCACATACTTCAATCTGACATTACAAGACTTGAAAATTGAATTTCCCTAAACAAACTGTTTTTAAATACTGACAAGATTGTAACAATGGTATTTGGGACCAAGGTTAATTTTTTAAAGTTTCCAATGACTGAGCTACAGATAAGAACCAATGCTAATACCACCCTAACTCATGTTACTAGTTTTAAATACTTGGGCATATGGTTTGACTCCCATTTAACATTCGGAATGCACATTGATACTGTGACATCCAAAACCTATGCCAAACTAGGTGTTCTTTACAGGAACAAATCCTCCCGTAGTCTGCTGGTCAGAAAGCGTATCGCACAGCAGATGCAAATGCCAATTTTCGACTATGGGGACATAGTGTACGGCTCGGCACCCCAAACCCAACTTAGCAAACTTGATACCCTTCTACAATTCAATATGTTGTTTTGTTCTCCAATGCAACTACAACACACATCACTGCGACATGCTCAAGAACTAGATTGGTCATCACTTGAGTCTAGGGCATATTTCATCTTTCCTGTCTTGTCTTCAAATACTTTCTGGGCAAGCTACCCGTCTATCTGAACAAGTTCCTCACCCCTACAGTTCCGCATGCAGCACTTATCATCTGCGATCTGACTCCAAAAGACTGTTCATGGTCCCAAGGTTCAGCAAAGTATCAGGCTGCTCCTCCTTCTTTTATCGTGCACCACAAAACTGGAACAATCTGTCAGAGACTCTGACAGACACTACCAGTTTAAGTTCTTTCAAAACTAAGGCTGTCTCACATTTTAATCTGGTCTGTAACTGTTATATACGCCTACTGTATAACATATACTATCTTTAACTTGTCATGCAATGTCTTGTATATAATGTATACCCTGCTCACTTATGTTACTATGTATTTGTAACCATTTACTATTTGTCATCTTAACTCTTTGCCCAGGATATACTTGAAAACGAGAGGTAACTCTCAACGTATTACTTCCTGGTAAAACATTTTAGAAATAAACATGTAGGCTGTAAGTCACTGCCAACGCACTCTGAAGTAGGTGATGATATTTTGTGGTATTTACGTCAATAAATAACTTATGGCAGGTAATAAATGTTTGATGACTCACACGTGTACATCCTTTTCTGCAGTTAATATTGTGAGTCCAGTAGTTTTAACACTTTCATATCACTGTTATCAAAAAGGCGTTATTTTTTCCTGTAACACATTGCTGAATTGGACCATAAAAAAAAAGCATGTGTTGTATGTGATATTACCTCTAATCAGCGTTTGATACAGTAATTCCAGGCCATTGAATACATGTAGTGGTTCAATATCAATTTACTCATATAGGACTCAGATATGGAAATCTGCTCTTGTATTATTTTCTTTAGAATAAATGTAACTACAGTAGTTGCATTTAAGGAACAAAGGATTATCAAACACTGGTCTGCAAAAAAAAAAATACGGCATAATAGGCAACAAAAAGCCGTATTTTTATAATATAACTCATCAATGTTGTACTGCTAAAAAGAGCGCAGAACCAGGCTAACACCAAAGAAAGACTGAATTTTTTAAACTACTCCAGGCTGCCTTATCTTGGCCATAACATACATAGTCAAGATAAACTTAAACAATAAGGAATAGATGATAAAATATTACACACAACCTATTTAACTACATATTAACCGTTCAATTGTCAGCTAGTCGTGGGTCTTTATGATTAGCTGGCTATACAGGGGTTAATACATAAATAAAATCCCACTATATACCCCACTTGGCTACCTTAATGGCTAGTAAAGCATTGCCATGCTAGGGCAAAAAAAACAGTTAACTTATACCAACATCCTACATGGGTACATTACTGTAATGCCTGTATGCCTGCAGACCTGGCCAGTCCCCAGTACTGAGGTGGGTAAGGGTATAACACGCATCCACAGCTGTGAGGACATGCCCGGAGTGTGGTAGTAGCATTGCCGGGCCAGCTTGGTATGGCGAATGCGTTCCTCCAAGCTTTTGGAGAAAATGAGGATGTCGTCCAAATATACGATGACGAATGTTCCCAAAATGTCCCGGAAATTATCATTCATGAACTCTTGGAAAACAGCAGGGGCATTGCATAGGCCGAACGGCATCACTAAATACTTATAATGTCCCGAACGCGTATTAAACGCGGTTTTCCATTGTCCCCGTCCCTTATACGAATAAAATCGTAGGCTCCTCTTAAATCAAGTTTGGAGAATATAGAGGCACCTTGTAAACGGTCGTAGAATTCTGAAATCAAAGGAAGGGGGTAACGTTGTTTTACCGTAATCTTGTTAAGCCCACGAAAGTTGATACAGGGTCTTAAGGAGCCATCCTTCTTTTTCACGAAGAAGAAGCCTTCCCCGGCGGGGAGGTGGAATTTCAAATGAACCCCTTCTTAAGATTCTCCTGGTTGTATGATGTCATCGCTTCCGTCTCGGGTACAGATAAGGGATAAGACTTGGACTTGGGGAGTATGGTACCAGGAATCAAATCAACGGGACAGTCATAAGAGCGATGAGGGGGTAACACCTCAGCCTGGATTTTATTGAAAACATCTAAGTATTCATGGTATACTGTACATTCGGCAATGCAGAGTAGGAAGATGAGGTGGTGTCGAGGCCAGCGAGCACGGCAACAGAAGGAGAAACCGTCTTCTTTGCGGTATTAGCCCATTGGATCGGCAAAACATTGGTCCAATCTATACGCGGGTTGCACAGCTGAAGCCACGGCAATCCTAGAATTACCTGGACAGTAGGTGAGTGGAAGACATCGAAGACCATTACCTCGGTATGACCATCCGCTGTGGTCAGGGTAAGTGGAATAGACTCCCAAATGATGAAGGCTGGTTGGAGCGGTCGACCGTCAATAGCCTCCAGGCCGATGGGTGACTTTTTCTTGACTAACGGTATTTGTTTGCTGCAAGCGAAAGCGTGATCAAGAAAGTTGCCACCAGACCCGGAATCGATGAAGGCTTCAACCTCTACTTGAAGATCTGGACCCATGAGAGTTATGGGGATGAATATCTTCTTCGGTAGTTCCTTAGGGAGAGAGGGGCAAGGAGAAATAGTACCCAGTAGAAGCCCTTCTACCTTTACTGGGCGTTCCCGTTTCCCGGTTTCAAGCGGCAGTGACGAAGCTGGTGTTCTGGAGAACCGCAGTAGAAGCAGAGACACTCCTTATGGCGTCGCACTTTCTCAGCGGCCCAAAGCTGTTGACTACCGATTTGCATCGGTTCCGGGGCATCCAACGCAGGGAGGGCCAATGGAGGAGACCTAGGGGAAACAGGCAAGGACGAGAGAGAACGAGAACGTGGCGCTCGTGGCATCGTTCCTGAGTACGCTGATCCATCCGGATACTGAGGGCAATGAGTTCCTCGAGGGATGAAGGCCGGGCGTGAGCTGCAAGGTCATCTTTGAGAGATTCGGACAAACCGTGCCAGTATGCCGCAGCGAACGCTTCATTGTTCCACTGGGTTTCTGCAGCGATGGTGCGGAACTCCACCGCGTATCTTGCAGCTGACCTTCGAGCCTGAGAGAGATGAAACAAGGAAAAAGCGGCAGTCTCCCTACACGCTGGTGTGTCAAAAACCTGTTGGAACTCATGCCGAAATTTGGAGTAATCTTGGGTTATATCTGGTTTGTGTTCCCAGAGGGGAGAAGCCCAAGCGAGAGCGTCGCCAGTGAGTAGGGCATAGAGATAGGCCACCTTAGTATGACCAGTAGGGAAGTGGGACGGGGACATCTCGAATTGGACGTCACACTGAATTAGGAACCCTCGGCAAGCGAGGGGATCCCCGTCGTACCGGTTGGGGGGTGGAATACGTGTCCCCGGATTACTTATAGGCATGGGAACCGGGGTAGATGTTGCCATAGGAGCTTCCCGGAGAGACAAATTAGAAAGTCTCTGTATGACATTAGTGAGTTGGTCGCTTAGGAATTGCCAATTTTTCATGGAAACACCTTGGCCCACATCAGGGGGGTCTGCATTTGTTGGGCTCTGCATAATGTAACTGTAAGGAATCTGGTGTCTAAGCGCCGTCAGCGCAACCATTACTTACCTCCCGTCGGTACTCAGGCGTCCAAGCGTCTGCAGCGCAATTCCCACATACCTCCGTTGTCTGCCACTGGCACTCTGGCTCCTCGCCATCACAGGATTGCACCAACCGAAGAGGTGCCTGTTGAACCGCAGCCTCTGCGTGTGTCCCCAGCTCCGTGCTCTTTGCACACACGTGCATCTGTCTCTGTCCCCATGCGCATACGCTCGTCAGTCACCGAATCCACGCACACACGCACGCCAGCCCCAGACGTTATGTGCATGCATTCCCAGCTTACAGAGCACACGCCTAACAGAGCACTTTTAACTACTGCTCCTGCAGTGAGGCGTCGCCCCCAAGCATGTTCCATGCAAATCAATGATTACACTCTGGGCTGTAACTCCGCCCCCTTTTCCCATTTGCCTGCCCAGCTTTATTATGCCTGTGCTTCCCATCACTCGTCGCTCGACATAGTTCTGTATGGAAGCATTTGACTACTCTCTCAGTGACTCCTCAGGTATTGACGCGGATTGGACGACTACCCCCTCTGGCTCTCGACTTCGGCTCTACTTGGACTTCGTGACTTCTCGCATCCCTGTAACACGGCTTATACCTTCGACCATCCGCAACTCTCCAATCCCTGATCTTGGCAACGGCAATAACTACTCCTCCTCTACTACCGGTACCGGCAAGTATTGTCTTCCTTACTATACCTGGCCTGGCAAACACTAACACCACACTCCGGACGCGCTCCCTTTGCTGCGGGTGCGTGTATTCCTACGTCCCACCTCAGTACTGGGGACTGGCCAGGTCTGCGGGCATACAGGCGTTACTGTTAGAGTATAACATGCACCCACAGCAGTGAGGGCATGCCCGGAGTGTGGTAGTAGTGTTGCCGGGCCTGGTGAGTAAGGGTTAACGTAATACTTGCTGAGTCTGGGGTGCCAGAGGTCGGAGGGTAATGTCCAAGTGCCAGAGTTCAGGGGTTGGAGAGAGCAGCGTACTGATGTCCGAAAGCCAGGGTTCAAGGGCAGGAGAAGGCAGCGTAGTCAAGTCCACAGCAGAGTTCAAGTTCAAGCCAAAGGAATCCAAAGAGGGGCAGGGACAGGAACCAGGGCTGAAACAGACAAGGGAGCTAGGCATAGACACTGCACACACGGGAGCTACAGGAAAGTTATGCAGAGCAAGTACTGAGAGGACAGAGTGGGGTTATATGGGAAGGAGGGCCAATAGGGATGCAGGGAGGAGCATATATTTGAGTGGGTACTTGCAGGGATAGGTCAGTGAGAGCAGGGGAGGAAACAGGGAGGTAATCAAGAGTTATAGCCTGCAACCGACGGGGGCGGAGATAGAGCGTGGGGGTGGCAAGTAACTAGAACGGGTGCGCGCCCTCTGTAACCCTGTTATGCGTGTGCACCAGAGCGTGGGGGAAGACCAGCAGAGGATGCGCACGGGAGAGGAGACAGAGGGGAAGAAGGAACAGAGGCACCAGGTAGGGAATGGACAGGGATGACAGAGGCACGCCGAGGAGCGCATGACCCACGATAGGGAACCCGCGACGTGAACATGCGCACTTGGTGAGGGGACCGTGTGTGTGCGCAGAGTGTTAGCCTTGGCGTGCAGACCGTGCCGGAACGGCTGAGGGAGGATAGTAGAGATTGGGGACGTTGGGGAGCGGAGGGACTAGGCACTGTGGAACCTGGGGTGACGGGGACACGCTGGGAAATGCGAGTCCCCCGATCCGTTACAATTACCACCCTTCCTGGGGCAATTACCCCCAAGTCCCGACCACTTCCTCCTCCCACCCATTGAGTTATGGTCCATTGCCCTATTAGCCAAATGTGTGTGCGGTATTAACTCCATTTTAATTGTAATTCATAACTCTAGACAACAGTAGGTTAACATTTACTTTAAGAAAGAGGCCAATATTAACACTTCATGGACTAATTTACTATATGGTTATAAATCTCTGTCAATGCTCAATCATTTGAAAACAGTATTTTCAACCTTTCTACTCACCCTTATGTGGATTTCATTGACCATGAACCTTCTGAGACCGCTAGAGATTAATGGCAAAATCTAGATGTCAGTCATGCAGACATTTTCCACTAAGAAAAAAATAACTCAGGGAGCAGTAAAATATGACTACAAATTAATCTAAAGGGAGAAAAACATTAAAAATGCATAATTTATGTGATCATGAATAATTGATAACTTGTTTTCTTGTTATTTTCTATGGATGGCATTGTTCTAACTCTGTTCAACATTAACATTTGCTTCAAGCAAGAAAAGTCATAGAAAGAAAAAGGTAATATCAATACTATGCATAATGTTTTCTGCAACTCTGCAGGTTGCAAAAAGCCATCATCATTTAATCTAAGGATCTAAAACAACATGGTAATTTTCCTTTAACAAAAAAAAAACATTTATTTATTCAGTTTCTTCTTGGCAGAAAACATGGAAGAACAATGACTTACTGTAAGAAATGTGTATATACAGTATGTATTATAGGATTATTTGAACACACTTGTAGAGTACAGTATTTGATACTTATATTTCAAACGTTTGTGCTGTACTTGTACAATTTATGCTGAGTGTGTAATCATTTTTTCTGTTTCCACAAATAGAAAATGTATTGTGATAATGTGTATCCCTTTGTGAACATTACAATAGGGAAATAGATCCACACAAGAACTTGAAAAGAGAGTTAAATCCTATTCTGTACGTTTCTCTGTGAATTATGGGTTGCAGTTGAAAACAATTAGCCTTCCAGCATTGTTTACTATTTACAGACAGGAAGTGTTAAGGTGAAGTTTGACTTTAATCTGTATGTAACCATGTGATAATTGAGGATAATGCAGAATCAAAAAGAGATGTTGAAATCGTGCTTTAGAAACAACATTGTCTGTAATACTCCCTTTTCACTCTCAATTTTCTTTATCAATGATCTGTGTGATTTGGTTAATGAGAGTCCAGCTGAAAGAAAAATAAGTTCTATTTGTTTAACATTTTTTATTTTCCAATGGCTAAATAGATTATACATCATTTTATACAACACACCACTTATTGTCTGTACACTGTGCTGTCTGTACAGTCTGCCTAAAGCTTTCTAGTTCAACATCATAGTAGTGATTAAGAGTGCAGGCAAATATCAATACAAAATAATTTGTGAATGTATCTGTCTTCTTTATCAGATTACATGCTGAAAAAGATAAACAAAAACACAAGTAAAATAAATTGACAAATCATTTAAATGGCACATACCTTTGTTCACAATGCTACGGCATGTTATAACCATGCTGGTTGATATTTCCGCACTAAGGACTGAAGGAAAGTGCTCTTTCAGCATTATTTGTCTGTTAAATGGGCTGTCCCTCCTAGGACAAAAGTGTACTAGTGGCAGTAACATGCTTAAGGTCATCTGGGTGGATTTACAAAATTCTAACACCATGTGTATTTTAAAGTGTTTTTTAAGTTCGTTTGTAAACATTGTGAGCTAAGTTTGCAAACATTGAGAGCAGTTTGATTTCTTCTGGCTGCTCCTTTTTATGTGCAGTAACTGTACAGTACTGTATGTTGAACAATATTTTGCATAGACAAAGTCTGAGAGCCTAAAACCTTAGTTAACTCAGGCTCATAATTGGGTCTTAATTTTAATATGGTTTTACACACAAATATTTCTATTATTATGTGGCTGTTATATGGTTCACTCTAAGGCCTTGTACATAGTAGGCCACTCCCATGTATGTGTTATTACCCGTGATGTCACTATATACAGTAGAGATAGAAGTGCAAATTTAGCCCCACCCAATTTTGTAGTAACAGGTTCTGTCTGGGGACCTCACTGAGTCCTGCAAATAGAGTTGTGTGCAAAGGTAAGTGTATTAAGAAGTGTTCTGTCACCAATTGTTGTTTTCAGTTAGGAACATGCCCTTTATGCACTGTAGAAACATACAAGCAATGGGGGAGCGTGGGATTAGAAAAACATTTAAGAATAAAAAACAATAAAATTATTGTGGTTACAACAATATTGCTGGGGGTTGGTGAAAATATTAAATACACTTACACGGCCATGTGCAAGCGAACACGGTAATGTGGTTTCTTTAAGCAATTCCAGTCACTCCCAACAACAGGTAATGGTGGTTTAGAGGGTTTTGAAATAAATATATAAATATATCTGTACTCACACGGCCATGTGTGAGTCCTTGCAGGAAATTGGTAACTTTGGGGTTAAATTAACCCATCTGCATCTCCCCCCAGTGTAGACTCTTCTTTGTTTGCAACCAACGTGGGGTTCTAACCCCGGTCTTGGGCATCAGATGGGGACTCTCCCCAGTGGTGGTAGTAGGGGGGGGAGTAGGTAGAGAAAGTGAGGCACGTTGTCAGTGGGGTTTAAAACACATTTAATAGTTTTTAAAGCAATTGGTAAAACAAGACTCACATACATACATAATGGTTGGACCCCTGGCCTCCTCGTGCAGTCCAGGATACAGTTTTAGCAGCCGTTTTTATCAATCACGCGTCCGTGATGAAGGAGAAAAAAAAAACTTTTTCTCCTTGTCTGCAATGGCTGCCTGGTTGATCCGGCTACGGGAGCCACGTTGGGTCGAATTCAGCAGGAACTTTAGAGCTACGCGTTTCGCCGAGTCATCGGCTTCCTCAGGCACTGTAGGCACCAATAGTAATCATCCCTGATTCCTTCTTTTTATTTGTGAGAACGAACATGCTTTTAGTATAAAGTTCTCAGCATAGTAACTCCGGAGTATGTTTGGACCAGCCAAATCAGAAGGCTCCTAGTGCAATCCTGATCAAATAGGAATGGAAGACGTATGCAGTGCAGAAGTAAGCAGTCAAAAGTGTATTTCTGATGAAGTCCATTTGATAGGGGGCATTACTAACTATGCAATAGACTGCCAATGTATCCCTTACTCCGAGTAACACGTATAAGTGCTTCTTGGCGTAAGGGTGAGAGCTACCAGGGGATGAAATCCAGAGTAATACAGTATGTTTTGCCACGGGTTTCCTGTCAAGTGGAATGTATGTCAATACCTATGGAGCCTTATATATGGATGTAAAATAATGCACCTTTTTAGGTTTTACAAACGTTCTTGGCACCCATCATTTTCTTATCTTATTTTTCATGCCCAGGCTGCACATACAAGCACCCAGAAAAAGGTATGAGAGACTGAGAACTGACATGTAAAGTATATAGTCAATTTCCTGAAACCCCTTTGATGCCAGATAAGAAGGCTTACATTCCGGGCCGCTGACAGCGGGCTGACAGAAGGTACAGGTGTCTCGGGCTTGGAGGCTGCTGGAGGCCCGGCCAGCCTTGCAAGTTGGGCTCGACTTCTGGCCAGGCCCAGCTGCCGGTCTCAGCCGGGCCCCAGCTCTCCATCAGCTGCCTAAAGGCCTCTTTCTCTGTCTGTCCCCCACCAAGCTTCTAATGCTGGCTGTGCGCGTCGGGCCTCTGGTTGTCAACACGCCGGAAGTAAACCTGGCCTAGCATCCAGCACGTGCTGGCTTAGGAGGCCCGGCGCGGGCTGAAATCGGAAGCTCGGCATGGGACAGAGTGAGGGAGAAGCCTGCAGGCACCTGATGGAGAGAAGGTACCCGGCAGCCGGGCCTGTCCAGAGTTCGGTCCCAACTTGCAGTGTCAGCCAGTCGAGCCCCAGGCAAACACCGGGCCCCAAATCCATCCACAAGCTAGTGTATATTTTATATGTATTGGATGTTTTTATTTATTAAGCATTGGGTTTTTTTTGTATGCATTTGGGGCTTTTTTATTTGTATTGGGGATTTTTATATATGCATTGTTTTTTATAGGCATTTGTTTTTTTTTATATTCATTGGGTTTTGTAATTATATGAATTTGTATTTTTATATGTATTGGGCTTTTTATATATGCATTAGTTTTTTTTATATGCATTGGGTTTTTTAATTATATGTATTTGTTTTTTATATGTATTTTTTTTAAATATTTATTGGGGCTTTTTATATATGCATTGGGTTTTTTATTTAGATGTATTCATTTTTTTCATATGTATTGTGACATTTTATATAGGCATTGGGGTTTTTTCATATGGAAGGATTGGACTGAACGGTCCCAGGATCAGTGCGACGGAAAATTGAACAGGATTTGTTTAACATATCTGTGTCTTAAAGTCCCATATATAGAGCCAAATTATGCAATATGTTGATAGGAGTTAGAATGATTTCTTTATGCAGACTTGATCAATTATCCATTTATATGTTACTCCGACTTTTAGTAGATGGCACATGAAGGGTTATATCCTCAAAGTGGGATTTATGGTAGTCTGTAAAGCTTTCTTTAACCTGTTCACCACCAGACCACCTGTAGACGGACGTTCACAGAGGTACACAATTGGGAGACGTTTATAAGGTGAAATTATAATAAGGCTTTATTGTGCCTTTTCCTTTTTTATCAGGAAAACATCCAAACAAGGGGGGGGGGGACAAAGCTTCCATTCACTTGGGAGTATTTCTAGTGAAAACACTATTCAATTAATTCACATCTCCCTTAGGCAAGCATTTCTCCAAGTCCCCAAACACATAGCATGAATTAAGCAGATATAGAAAGTCTTATCTGTTCCTTGTGGTTTGGAGGGAAAATCTTCTCACTTCCTGTTTCAGCTTCAGGTGTAGTAGTTTTCCCTGTGTCTTGAAATCAGCTCTGCTGTGCAGAGCTCAAGACTGGTCAGCTCCAGAGATCGGGGTTTCTTTTGGTCAGTCTCTCCTGGGACTCAAGAACCTCTGCTCTGTCTCTCCAAAGGTCAGCTCTCAGTCAGAGCTAAGGAGGAGTGTACTTCCTGTCTCAAAGACAGGCTTTTTGTAAATAATCTAATCAGGCAGGTGGTATTTAGTAATTAACTACCACACTGCTAGATTAAAGGCACATTACTGAACAGGGATAAGTCCCCTGTTACACCACCACTACTACTTAGAGTGTTTTAAAGGTATAGGACCACATTGAATAGCATAAAAATAAACTCCAAGGGTAAATTGTACTCACTGATTGAAGAAGTTCTTGGTGCCAAAGCGTGCACCCAGCATGAAGAAATGTCAGCAGTGTGATCCTCAGTAAAAGAAATGCAGAGCACAGCAGCAGGGGAAAGAATTGGAGTACAGCACTTCCAAAATTAATTAAAAATGATTTATTGAAGGGGTGACATGGGAGACATCAAAAATTGGTAGTTATATGGAGCAACTCTGACGCGTTTCAGGCATAACTTGCCCTTTGCCAAAGAGTATTGTATATGTATTGGTTATATTTATATGTATTGGGAGGCGTAGGGGTAATTTTAATATGTATTGGGAGGAGTGGGGGTATTTTTTAATATGTATTGGAAGGAGTGTATTTCAATATGTATTGGCGATGGGTGGTGTTTTAAAAAAAAAAATATGTATTGAGGTGGGGTTTTTTTGTGGGGGGTTATGACGGAGCTGCCAGTAGGCAAAGTCAGTAAGACAGTTAGACAGAGGTTAATCTTAATTGCAGTGGTTTATTATCCATAAGTCAACTGAACAATAGGCTATGCACTAAGCTCAATGGCTTTGCGTTCTGATTTTCCAAAAAAGCAGGTTCGTTAAAAAGTGAGGCCAAGGACGCGATTCACTAAGGCCTTGAGCCCATTTTTTAACGTACAGCCGCGGCCCCTTTTATTCTCCAACATCACTGCATTTTTCCGGGATTTTTTTTCAAATGCCACGCACTTCACAGCGTTCATGCCGCATTCTGAGAGCATTCATATCGCATTCATGTTGCATTCACAGCCACGGTTGATGCGCGGTTGATGTGTTTATTGATAATGGTTCGAATTTAATTGGTTGCAATTCTTCGCGTATCCGCCAG
This sequence comes from Ascaphus truei, assembly GCF_040206685.1. Classification (NCBI taxonomy): domain Eukaryota; kingdom Metazoa; phylum Chordata; class Amphibia; order Anura; family Ascaphidae; genus Ascaphus; species Ascaphus truei. Next base: position 381,955,134 of record NC_134486.1, on the reverse strand, counting down.
ATGGCAGATATTCATGAATTGTAATGCGCATGCGCTTCAGTAATGTGTTGACTTGCAGGTGTTTCGTTTAAAAAAGATACCACAGTGGTCTAATGTAAATTGGCCTTGGGACTGAAAGAAGAGGTTACAATAATGTATCAATTTAGGCTTTTCATATTAAAGAAAGACAAGCACCAGTTTCTGGTCTGGTTATTGTCCAGAGAGTCCCGCGATGAGTGCACAAGTGCAGCCCGTGTTCCAAAATCCCGACAGAACGTACGCTTATTTAATATGGGCCGCGATTAATGCAACAGATGATAAGATGGCAACAGTTGTTCAAATTTATCAGTACTTTTTCGAAAACTATGACTTTTACAAATTTTCGCCAGATCCTCATGTGTGGAAGCGTGCAATAAGGAAAAAGTTATGTAGCGATCATGTTTTTTTGTATTGATCCCGATTTTATTGGAGGGTATTGGTGTGTATCACCGGGTTTTTCCCGTATCTATGATCATGCAGACGGCAAAAGGCGAAAGGTCGTGCTAAAACCAAGTAAGAAACGTCAGTCGCTGGCAAGCAATGCGCCAGCACCAGCACCGGCTTCCAATAACGGTCCGACCGTCAGTGACAACCCTTGCTGTCTGTCCATGCACGGTTACCTGCAGCCTGTGCCGGATTTCGCGTACAGGTACCTAAGCGATTTCCAGCCTCATCAGCTGACTACAGGTATAGTAGTCCCGCTGTCACCTGTCAACGATGTGTATGATCAAGAATACGGGACCGGCAGTGGCCCGGCGCCACCTGATTGGGAAATTCTATGGTGAGTAATGTTGCCGTATTTTATTCTGTTTTTTTTATTTTTTTTAAATATCAATATCAGTGCGATTCAAAAGTCAAGCGATTCTCCTGTAAGCAATATCATTGGCTGAGCGGCTTCTACAGTAGATACTGCACAATTGGTGAAAAGCTAGGCGCATGCGCATTGGAACCTCCTGGAAACGCATATGCGTGTCATCACATCGACGGTAGGCGCATGCGCATGTGAACAGGAGACGCCCCCCGAGAAAATTATTGGTGGGACTGACTGTGGGAACTTCTTTAGGGGACTGACCATTACAGTAAAACTTTTACTTTTGTTTTTCCTCAGAAAAGAAAACTTTGTCATCTCATGCGGAAAACGGCAAATAGAGGTATTTCGATGGATAATATCGCTTTGTGTAACAATGCCTGCACATTGCTGAATCGGATTAAAAAAAACACGTACCGGAGTCTACAGTTTTGTGGCCGTTGTTATTGATTAGGATAGAATACCTGAAACAGTATCCTGATGTTTTCAGACAGTATACAATACTTTTTTTATATATACTGTATAATAAACCTGAGAAAATAAAAAGTATGCATTTATTCTACTGTACATGTATTCCAGTACATATGTGTATTCTATACCCGTACAGCATGTATTGTTTTAATACTCTTGTGATGTACAGTACTGAGCATGCCTACAGTATACAGTACAGTATGCCTGGACAGTACTATACATTCTAGAAACACTGTATTTTGTTACAGTACTGTATAAAAGGAGACAATGGATCAATTTAAAACAAATCAATATTTTCTTTATTGGTTGAGTAAGTACAAAAACATTTATTTACAAATACTGTGCAATGTAAAAACATTTTAAGTGTACAGCAATTCAAAACATCAACAGGTGTATGGTTTACTGCTAGTGAAAACATTTATGTACAGAAAGTCAAAACATTTACAGTCAGTATGGTTTACAGTCACATGGTGTTATTAAAAAAAATTCTTTATTCTTGAAATTTAAAAAACGCAACATCTCCTTTTTTAAAGAACAGAAAGTCAAACCTGCACAACTCCAGCCCTAGAGGGCCGCAAACAGGCCCGGTTTTCAGGATAACCTTGAAAACCGGGCCTATTTGCGGCCCTTGGGGTCTGGAATTGTGCAGGTCCTGTGTGTACAGTAAGTAAAAACATTTCTTTATTAATACAAGTTAAAACATGAAACATCACCTTTATTAAAGTACAGAAAGTCTTCTTTATTCATAAAATATACAAAAAACATTTACAAAAAATATACAACAGTGGAAAAGTCACGCAAATTCGATACCCACCAGATTGTCTTTCCAGGGCCGATGCCTTGTATGGCGCAAAATGCCATTAATGGAGTCTCAAACGCTTTTCATTAAAGGATCTGTCATTGAAAAATAGCGCCGCAATTCCTCCACAATAGTCTTTCTTAAATTTTCAGGAAGCGCCCTTTTTTCGAGATTTCCTTCATAGTTCACTTTGTAGGCCCACTCGCAGTACACCAAGTAGGACACGTGGTGCTTAAAAATTAACATGGCATACTTGCGAAATGTGACACTGTTACAGCACACGCCTATGCGTTGCAACAATTTTCAAATGAGACATACAGCACTGCAAATGCATGTATAAATATGCAAATTTACAATTACTGTGCACGCACACGCAGACTGTGCACTGACGTAGGTTGAAATGCTAAAGTATTAGACTTTGAAGACAACAGCTCGCGAACGCCCCCCTATTACGAGTGCTAAAATACCGCAATACACTCTGGACAAAAAAAAAACGCTTCTGCCCACGGTTATCAAAGTTGCGCCGATTCGGCCGCATTAGGATAAAGGCGGCCATCACTGCACCTGCTCAAAATAGCTCAGAACAGCCACAGCGTACGTGTTGCTTTTTTTCCCCCTGCTAGCGTTCTTAACCTTTACGTACGCTAGCTGATAGAAAAAAAAGCCACATGTTACATTTGCATGGAGATTCTGTATCTCCATGCAAGTCTGTTACAGGCGATCGTACACTAAATAAATACATTTTAATAATAGTGTACATGAGCAGGGGTCTCAAGACCTGAACCGCATTGGTTTCAGGTCCGAGGACCCCCTACTTCAGGAGTTACAGGCCCCGTTATGGGGTGCCGCTATCCCCTGCACTTTAAAGCTCCCGCGTCACGTGACCAGGACATTTAAATTCTGCAGAGAGATACCGGCACCCCATAAAGGGGCCTGTATCTCCTGAAGTAGGGGGTGCCTGAGGCTGAAACTAATGCAATTCAGCTCAGGAGACCCCCTGCACATCTAGTGCAGTATTAAAACACACATAACCAGTATTAAAACACACACAACAATAAATAATATTAATTCATTACTGTAGTGGCTATCCGCTATGGTAATGAAGCTGCATTAATGTACATTTTAATAATAGTGTGTGGGAGCAGGGGGTCTCCTGAGCTGAACCGCATTGATTTGTGCCTCAGGGACCCCCTGCTTCCTGAGTTACAGGCCCCGGTTTGGGGCATCGGTGCCAGTGTCGTCCCTGAGGCACACATCAATGCGGTTCAGCTAAGGGGACCCCCTGTTCCCACACAATATTAATAAGAAAACATTAAAGCAGCTTCATTACCTTAGCGGCTATCCGCTAAGGCAATGAAGGGGTTAAGGCACAATAGCATGTTTATTGGGGACAATTGCCCCCAATAAACAACATACATCCCCCCGCCCCCTAACACATTCAGTACAGTAATGGGCAAAAAGACTATTATCCACATATGGATAATAATGCACTTGCCCATTTTAAATACATATAAATTACAATAAATACAGTAAAAATATATTACACTTACATTTTACAGGAACCCACGATGAAGGCCGTCTTCATCCTCATCTTCATCCTGTCCTTGTCCGTCTGCCACGATGAAGGCCATCCTCATCTTCATCACTGTCCATGCCCCCTCCGATGCTGCAAAACATACACAAGAATAAAAACATCCAATGTAATGTCCCCTAACCCCTTAATCACCATAGCGGTTATTAACCGCTACAGTCATTAAGAGGTTAACCCACCCTCACCCACCACTCGGGAGGCCTACATACCCACCCCCACTATCCCCCCAGTGAGGCCTAACCACCCTCATCCACTACCCAGCCGGGAGGCCTACCCACATACCCTTGGGGCCAATACCCTCTTCCCCCCACCCCCAGTACCCAGAATAAAAAAAATACACAGCCCCACAATAAACATCATTATATTTATTAAATACATAACCTACAGTACCCCCTGTGCCCCCCCAAAAATACATGATTTATTATTTTACATACAGGGTTAATACCCCAGGCCCCAGGCCCACACGATTCCCCGGTCACCTCACAGACCTACAGTAGCCCAGCACAATGTTTCAAACAGGGTCTGGAGGCCTATGGGTGGTCCCCGCCAGGCACCATGGTCCACCAGGTGGTCTCCGCGGGTCACCGTGGGCCACAATGGGTTCTCCACGGCAGGCCTGTGGATGTCTGGGGGGCCCCAGGTCAGACCCACAGGTGTCTGAGGGGCCTCGGGTGATTCCCACGGGGCCTGGGGGCCCTCGGGTGGTCCCTATGGCCACCGGTTCTTCCCCGCAGGTGTCCCCCATGGACCCGGCAGCCG